>NC_141346.1:13640209-13925209 GCF_057382095.1 Aulonocara sp. 'chitande type north' Nkhata Bay
GGAAGTAGAATTACCAAGTACTCAGGGAAAGAGAGGAGCGGTGCTGAGAACTGGAAGAGGCTGTATCCTAATTCAGGTTCTGCAGCCTTAACGGTCCACAAGGGCCGCGTACTCAAAGACCGCTAAGGCCGGAAGTGCGAGGCTTGTAGCCTTGTGAAATGGGATGGTCTAGCCTCCGTCGCGCTGCCCAGGTTGCCTAGCAACCATGATACCAATGCTGTAACATAAGTAGTTTAAAACTATTGATTTATGTCAATGTCACTATTTGAGTTAATCAAAATCATTTTCTATGGTAAAATGTAGTGATGTGACGTTCTGTATCGAGGCTTCGGAGCGTGTGTCGAGTAATGGAGGGGGCGTTTCCGCGAAGCGCGTATCGAGGCTTGCTTCATTTATGGGAGGAGCTGAAAATGATGACGTCCGAAGCCTCGCTGCCCGGCTGTACCACGTGACTGGTTCATGAAGTGGTTCGAACTTTGCCGCGAGATGTGACAGCGATATAAACCCCTCAGACTTCATTCAAAATGTGGGTGTTTGATGGAGAGTTGCGGTTAGTGAGAGTTTGGAGACAGTTTGGAGGTTTATGAGAGTGAGGAGAGAAAGTCAGGAGAGAATGGAGCCAGCTAAGAAGAGGAGGATGTCCTCCCCTGTGTGGGAACATTTTGATCTTATTCCTCCCAACAAGGTATGTAAATTTCTACAGAAGATGTATTTCCATGATACTGATGGTGCAATACAATTTATGTTGAGCTGTCTTGACTTTTGTACAAGGTGAAGTGTTTGCTATGTGCCAGGGAGCTGGGATATAACAACAACACCTCATCCATGCTTAGGCACTACAGAGCTTTGCATGAGAATAAGGGGGAACACTGATTGTGGAGCAAGACCAGGTGAGCCATCAAATGCAGTGATAATATAGGATGCAGTAATGTTACTAAATGATATAACAATATTATACAACTGTTATAAGTTACGTGTGTGATATTTATATTTGTGCTTTATCTTTATTGTCTTTCCTCAGGAGAACAATCTCAAATAGATGAAGACCTGGTCAGCATGGTGATTGAGGACTCCCAGCCATTTAGCATTGTGGAGGACAAAGGATTCAAAAGATTTGTTAAATCATTAAATCCTAGCTACGTTCTCCCCACTAAAAAGGTCGTAAAAGCAGTGAAAATTTAGTTTTTACAGAATAAAATGTGAACAGGCAGGACTGAGGCTCAAAGCCTCAGTGTGTAGCTGTCCATACCTCAACGTTACAAAAGCACAACTACTGTCCACACCCCAACCACACCTCACCTCACAGTAAATGATCATTTCCATTTCAAGCATTTCCAAATAATCATTTCCCATACTGCCACTATAAATATACACAGTATACTGCCATCACTACAATATACATGTTTTACACACTCCTTTTGTTGTTGACATTTACAGGCTGTGTGCAAAATGCCACACTCTTCAAATTCATGCCAGCTATTATTTTTACGTCCAGTAGGTGTCCTGCTAGAGCAAATGAAGCTTCATGAAGCTTCGCGTTGGGGTGAACCAATTGGATGAAACATGAACATAAACTGGATGTCTGAGGCGAGAGAAAATACTGTGACGATAACTAGATGGCAGGGATAACTGGGTGCAGGTACTGGGCAGGGGAAACTGTGGCGGGCCAGGGCACTGAAACAGAGGGAAGAGCAGTCAGGGGAATCCCACAGAGGGCTGCGAGTGAATCTAAGGATAATACAGTCAAAGGAGCTTGCAAAGAAAAGCGTCTGGACTTCTTCTAAGGATAATACACTGAGCTGTCTTACAAGCTTGCAGGTGGGGGTTGCGTGGAGGGGGGAGGCAGGAGAGGTCCAGGTAGGTGCTGCATGCAATGCAGGGAGGCAGGCAGGAGAGAATGGCAGTTCCAAAATGGAGAGGGATTACCGGCGGCTGCAAACTGGTCTCCAGGAGAGCTTGGTAGGTGGGTTTCAGAGGCTGACGAGAAAAACAGAGGAAATAAGGTCAATACACACGATGAGTCACCAAGGAACAGACGTGAGGCCGAGAACTGACTAAAGTTGGCAGATAATCTGGCGAAGACCAGTTGAGTGCGCCGGTCATAAATACTGCTGGTACGATTGCCATCAGGTGAGGAACAACAAAGACTCCACCCAGTGGGGAGGAGCCGATGCTGTGGAAAACCACCCAGACCACGACAGTATTTTGCAGAAAGAGAGTTACAAAGTGGTACTCCATGAAAGTCCTGTAGACGAGCAGGGGGGAGAACGCAACTGCAAACCGCTGTTGCAATGTAGGAACATCTGCTTTATTGGAATGTGTGAGATGTTAACCACAATGACTCTTAAAAGCACTGTCTGAAAACTTCATGCCAACAGCACGTTTTTAAGGAAAATCAAACATATTTTCCTTAAAGATCATTTTAGAGTTTTTAATGAGCTGCAGGATCCTTGTTCAGTGTGAGTGGAGAACAGCCAAGTCGCCTCCTGCGATAAACCTCCACACGTACCACTGAAAACAGTTAAGTTAGTTTTAAATCATGGCTCAAACTACTTGTTCTGAGACCATTTCTTTATTTTTTACACCAAACTGTTTAATAAGATAAACTCTACACAGACTTCATCAAATATAAATAACGCTTTAACATTTTTAGGATTTCATAATACAAACTTCAAATCAACAAGAAAACAGCTGCAAACATGTGGATCAAAATTCATTAAAAAAACAACATGTGGACTTCAAGGACTTAATACACTAAAATGAAAGGAGGAGCAAAAAATAGAGGTTTAACAGAATTTGAATTAAGTAAAAGTAGTCACCTGTGATCTTTAAAATGGTTCTGATGTGTGCTGCTGTTTTTAACTTTCAACATTTCTTTGCTGCCACTGTGAATAAGATTGCGTTCTTTGCCTAATTGAATAAAGGTTACACTGACTCACTGCTCCATCCTCTGGTACAAACTGGTATTACATGGAAGTACAGCCCAAAACCAGTTTAGCTTGAGTTTATTTTTTCAGGACATAAAGTTTTTTCTTTAACATTCAAACGTTGTAATGAAGGGATATTTTAACAGGCTGTTCTCGTTTATATGACTTCCATAAAACAACAGGGTTAGAACACATTGTGACGAAGTAAGATATTTGTTTTGTAGTCCATCTTCAGCACAATGTAGTTTCAACAGGCGGACATCCGGTGTCACATTGTTACAGAGAGACGAGTGTAAGGCTGTTCCAATTCTCAGCACCGCTCCTCTCTTTCCCTGAGTCCTTAGCAATTCTCCTTCCCACGATGACGTTTTCTTGGAGGCCAAGGAAAAGAGTTTGGGAAAATGAGATAGGCCCTACTTTTGAAATTTTAAATAACACCCACGTGGTTACGTTGCCCAGCTGAGTCACGTGGCCGCACAGCAACAAATCACAGCAGAGCCGGAAAAGGAGGCGGAGCAAAGTGTGTGTGCAGGAGAGGAGTTGAGCAGAGAGAGCTGCTTTTTCCATGAAACGGGAGTAAAGTAGTAAACGTACAGGAACATATACCACTACCAACGTTTGGATCGATATCTGCATCGATCAGCACACCCTTGTCTTCTGGATCGTAGCTGAGATCAGCGTGAACCACGTGGGTCTCTGCTCCCTTATCTGTTTCTTAAGACTTCCAGCTTCATCAAGGAGTTTCTCTTGGTTTGTGGGCTCATCTAAGGTAAGCACCGAGCTAACTTTAATGCAGGTTCAGTTTATGTTGATTTTAGCTCTGTTGAGAATAA
Source organism: Aulonocara sp. 'chitande type north' Nkhata Bay (assembly GCF_057382095.1). NCBI lineage: Eukaryota > Metazoa > Chordata > Actinopteri > Cichliformes > Cichlidae > Aulonocara > Aulonocara sp. 'chitande type north' Nkhata Bay. The sequence goes on from NC_141346.1 coordinate 13,643,970, forward strand.
TAGATTGTTTGGTACGTTGGAGTTAGACAGACTGTAGAGTTTGTGATTGCTTGCAACATTATAATACGGCGGGTTTTAGGGGGTAAGAATAGATACAGAAAAATAGTCTTTGAATATGAACAAAAGGATGGGGTGCAGGGCAGGACAGGACAACAACCAGCCTCCATCCCCAGGACAGAAAGCCACAGGTACAAGCGTGGGGGAGGACAATCAGCCTTTAGAATAGGACTTAATGGGACCGTCTCCAGATGCATCCAGGGCTGGACTGGGACAAAAAATCGGCCCGTGTTCGAGATTAACTGGCTTTGGTCGAACAGATGTGTGGTAGACTTGCGTGTCAGGAGCTGCTACCGACAAACCAGCAAAAAGAAAACGCCAAAATGTGTCATCTGTGACATGTGTGAGGTTAATTCAAACACACCCAGTCAGTCTTGATGCTGTTGAACAACAAAATGTTTAAACATGTCACGAGTTGGTGATAATGTCATGCGCGACGCGATCGCGAAAACACGACACGTCCACACGTAAACGCAAAAACGCCTGGCAGGCGTTTTTAGAAATCTCAGTAATACCTTACCACAGTAATACCGACAGCCCGCTAGCACTCTCTACCAAAAATAGTGCTTTGTTGTGTATCTAATGGACCAAAGCCAAATCAGTTCCACGCCACTGAAGTTGCTGCATTTTTACAAACCAATTCTGGTTCATCTCTTTCACTCAACGATCCACTTTCACCCTTCTCATTCTCCGTCACCGCTGTGCTTTTTCCAGCCATGTGCGTATGAAAACAAAGGCATTGCGCATGCGTGTTTTATCTATATTTTATCCATATATCTGTATTTCATTTTCTTATCATTGTCCAACATTATACCGGTATTAATGTGAGCGGTATGATATAGCCCAGCCCTACTTTTAAAAGTTTACTATTCGGCTGCCCCATATCAACCATCCGCTGTTTTTTGTTTTTTTTGTCTTTTTTTTCCTCTAAAAAAGTTTCCTCTAAAAAATTATCCACACCCACCACCACACCGCTCTGAATTTTGTAATGGGTTGAATTTGACCCATCCTTCAAACGCAGGGAAATAAAGGATGGATTTTCGGCCACATTTGGAGCAGCCTTTGAATTGGGACAGCCTTTGTCGTGTCGCTGTGACGTAATCGGCTGACGCAGCTCTTACTCCTCATTTTATGACTGGCAGACCCCCACTGTCATTCTTGTGAGATTTAGGGTGACACAAAATGCTTGGAGAACAAAAGTCAATTTTTGTCCTTTAAACAGGGGTTAAAAAAGTCATCCTAACAAAACACTAAGAATCGTAGTGGTGTTTCCACTTCCATTGCAAATTTTTTCTTTGATTCTTTGCAGTCTCTCTCCTAGTTCGTTAAAATGTCTTACATGTGTGAGTTGCTGAAGCATATGTCACGGTTCCCCCTTTTTTGCAAACAAAAGAACGATGGGACTGAGGCAATTTTCCCCTCAGGATGGCCAGTCACCACGTGATTCATCAAAAGTCACCTGAGAAATCCTGCTCAACAAGGCAAAACTGTTATGGAAATTTTAGAAAATTAGCTGGGCAGTGTTGGGTAAGTTACTTTAAAAAAGTAATTAATTACTAATTACTTACCGTAGTAAATATTGTATTTAAAATATTTATCTAATTACTGTGTCAGAAAAGTAACTTAATTACTAAATAAGTAATTTAACTAAATACTTCTTAAAATCCCTATAAACCTTGAGTGGGCAAACAATAGAAATTAAACTCTTTAAAAAAATGTATTTATTATTTAAAGACAGAGACTCTACAGTACGCAGCGGTAGCATCTCTTCCACAATGTAGCCTGCAATCATTTTTTAAGCTCACCTTCAGATGCAAGTACATTGTAAGTAACTGTAATTAAAATACCTAAAAATGAACAGTATTTAGTTACTCTACTTTTTCAGTGGAAAAGTAATTTATTTATTTATTTTTTTTATTTATTTATTTATTTTTCCTCCTTTTTTTATTATTATCTCTTTTATTGGGACAGCTGTTGAACATAACAGTAGTTTGCCTTTTTACATTTTCTTTGCTGTCACATTTTAACTTATAATTGAAAAATAAAAAAGACAGAAAAAGAAGAGAAAAGAAAAACAAACAAAAACACCCCCCCCCCCCAAAAAAAAAAAAAAAACAACAACAACAAACAAAAAAAAAACTAGGGTTAGGAGGCAGCAGGGCAGGTAGGTTTACGTAGAACTCAGGGTTGTAACATCATATGTAACATCAGACTGCCACCATCATACCTGTGCCAAAGAAACCATCCCCAGCCTGTTTCAATGACTACCGCCCCGTGGCACTGACACCCATTATTATGAAGTGCTTTGAACGACTAGTCATGTCACACATCAAATCCACCCTACCTCCCACCCTGGACCCACACCAGTTCGCATACAGAGCGAAACGATCCACAGAGGATGCAATCTGCTCTGCCCTCCACCCAGCCCTAACTCATCTGGACAAGAAAGACTCATATGTGAGAATGCTGTTCATAGACTTTAGCTCAGCATTCAACACCATAATACCACAACAACTCATCTGTAAACTGGACAGACTGGGCCTCAGCACCTCCCTCTGCAACTGGCTGCTGGATTTCCTCAGCCAGAGGCCTCAAGCGGTGCGTGTGGGCAACAAGGTCTCAAACAGCATCACCCTGAGCACGGGGGCTCCACAAGGCTGTGTGCTCAGTCCTCTGCTCTTCACCCTGTTGACACATGACTGCACACCAACCTACAGCTCCAACCACCTTGTGAAGTTTGCGGACGACACAACGCTGGTGGGGCTCATCATCAAGGGCGATGAGACCCACTACAGGAAAGAGGTTGAGCTCCTGACCACGTGGTGCAGAGACAACAACCTCCTGCTAAATGTCAGTAAGACCAAGGAGATTATTGTCAACTTCCAGAGAGGCCACACCTGTCACCCCCCATTGACCATCGACGGCGCCGCGGTGGAGAGGGTGAGCAGCACCAAGTTCCTGGGGGTGCACATCAGTGAGGACCTCTCTTGGACCACCAGCACAGCATCACTGGCCAAGAAAGCACAACAGCGCCTCTACTTCCTGCGCAAACTCAAGCGGGCAAGTGCTCCACCACCCATCCTGACTACATTCTACAGAGGCACTATTGAAAGTATCCTCTCCAGCTGCATCACTGTGTGGGGCGGTAGCTGCACTGACTATAACAGAAAAGCTCTACAACGCATTGTGAGAACAGCTGAGAGGATAGTTGGTGTACCACTCCCCTCCCTGCAAGACATTTACACCACTCGCCTCACCCGCAAAGCCATCACAATTGTCAACGATGCAACCCACCCCGCGCACTGTCTGTTCAGCCTCCTGCCCTCTGGAAAGAGATACAGAAGTCTCCACTCCCGCACTACCAGGCTCACCAACAGCTTCATCCACCAGGCTGTGAGACTGCTGAACTCTCTTCCCTCCCGACTCCCAGCCAGCAGAATCACCAGATTGGCAGAAGTATAGGAAGACAGATTGGACTCTACTCCCCCTCACCCACGCACACTCTCCAGCAAGGAAACACTCTCTGAACCGGGAACTGAAAACATTCCTGACTTGCATTGCAATTGCACACACCTGCAGCTATATATATATTTTTGGTATTTCTTTTGGCACTGTTTATATTATTATATTACTATTTATTACTTTATTGTTAGGGCTGTTTTTTTGTTGTGCATCTGCACCTTATTGTTGTCAATGTCTACGCATGGGACAGTGTGAAATGTAATTTCAATTCCTTTGTATGGCAAGTACATTTGAAGAAATTGACAAATAAAAGTATTCTATTCTATTCTATTCTATTCTATATACAAAATCACACCTCATATGCTTAACATAGTCTGTCCATTTAGACCATATTCCGTAGAAGGCATCCCTCTGAAGTTTAAGAGAAAATGACACTTTTTCCATCGTATAGATCTCTTGTACAGAATGTATCCAGTCTTCTATCGTTGGTGGTTCAGGCTTAAGCCATCTTCTCATAAGATGCTTTTTACTTGCGGCCAGAAGGATATACAGGAGTCTTCTGTCGTTGGAATTCAGTTTATCCACTGGTGCATTGCACAAAAACATGGTCTCAAAAGTTGAAGGAAAAACAAATGAAAAAACATTTTGTAAATGATCATGGATTAGAGACCAATACTGGCGAATATCTTTACAGTCCCAAAAGATGTGGAAATGGTTAGCTCCATCTCCCCCACATCTCCAACTAGAGCTGGGCGATATGAGATTTTTTCATATAACGATATGTTTTTTTCATTTCAGGCGATAACGATATCTATCACGATATAAGCCAAATAACTATATTTGTAAGATTTAAATGTGCCGTTGCTCACAAGTAAAATGTGAAATAATCAGCAGCTTGTTTTTATTTAAATATTTATTTCCCATAATAAGTTCAACAGGGTAGATGTACTTAAGAAACATGAGACTTTTTCAGATAAATAAAGGCAAATATTGCAAACTACACAAAAGGCAGCCGCTAAAGCGTTTAAGTTTCAAAATAGAACAAACGAAACAGACTAAAATGTCAATTCCACTTAGAAACAAAATATTAATTCTAAAAATAAATCTTAGTTTGTTTTACAGAAGAACAGACAAAACTAATTAACTTTTGTCAATATCAAATAAACTGAGAACTAAAAGGAAATTCTCAATCTCTCCTTGTTGTATAGCTTAGCTTTTCAAACAGTTTTAACAGCTATGAACATGCCAAAGCAGCAGGTGGCGCTAGATTCCTAACCGTGCAGAAATGTTGGCCAATCAGAAGTCTAGAAGCCTCGGTGGGAAAAAGTAAACAAAGCTGGGGCATAGAAGCAGAACAGAGTCGTATGTGTGGATCGACAGTAACTGTGTGTATATGTAAGCATTTAAACACTGCAGAGAGTAGAATTAACAGTAACAGTATTGTAGAAATTCATTTCACCGAAACAATAACGTGGCACAGTGTGACGCATGCACCAGTTTATTGTATTTCCAGCTACTCTGTTTTTTGTCAGACTTGAAATAGCCGAAATACCTTCACACTACGGAACTTCTATGGCTCTTCCGTTCGACAATCTCTCCGGCATTGGAACCATCATCTGTTTTCTCTTCGGTCACGCTCGGTAGATTTTTCTAGTCGGCACACTCATTTCCTCCATTACGCGCTGGCTCCATCACCCGCTGGCTGTTTCCCAAACAAACACACGTGCGGCTTGGCACTTGTGCTGTACGTAACAAGTCACGCGACGTGACGCTGCGGCTGTGATTGGTTCGGCTCTGCGCTGCTTAATTTGGATTGGCTGACCTTTTTCTTTTTTTTTTTCTTTTTTTTTTTTTTTTTTAAGAGGACAAGAGCGGCGAGGTCTATCGCGATAGCTTAATTTCTCTATCGAGTAAAAGTTATATCGCGATACATATCATTATCGTTCTATCGCCCTGCTCTATCTCCAACATTTATCACCAGTTCCTCGATATCTTTGTTGAGCAGGGGTAATGAAAAATCTCATAATGCTTTTCCAGCAAAATTCACGCCAAACATTAGACCCAGTGGTAGCCCACTGTATCTTGCATGCGTGAGCCCAACACTTCTCTGTAATTGTCAAATTACCCTCCTTTTCCCACTTCGCTTTAATATACAGAGTGCTGTCGTTTTTACACCGCCGGATGCTGTTATATAATTTAGAAATTATTTTACTTTGCACTTCAGATTTGGTTAATAATAAGAATGTTTCTACAAATTGTAATTCGTTTAGGTTCACTTTTAAGTTTTGATTAAAATAATTTCTGATCTGTAGATATCTAAAAAAAATCATCTGATCCCAAGTCATGTTTACTCCTTAAAGATTCAAAGCTTTGAAATGCACCCTTATGGACAAATGAATAATAATTGGTTATACCTTTTGAAATCCAGTTTTTGAATCTATTATCATATTGATTTGGAGTAAAATCTGAATCATATGCACACCATCTTAAAACCTTAGAGGCATTTTCCAAACCACCAATTTTTATTACTTCTTTCCAAGCTGATATCATTATTTGCAGTATAGGTTTATCTGCCATATGTATTTTATTCTGCAATTTTATGTCCGATATTAAAGCTGAAACTGGTATTTCTTTTACTATTGTTCCTTCAACATCTTTCCATCCGGCGGTGTAGTTTGGACAACAGAGACAAATCAGCGGTCTTAACTGAGCTGCACAATAATATTCTCGTAGACAGGGAAGCCCATGACCTCCCTTTTCTTTCTTTAATTGAAGCGTTTTATATTTAACTCTAGCTTTTTTCCCATTCCAGATATATTTTGACAATGTTCTATCCCATACCGCAAACTGTTTTTGTGGTATGGTAATCGGTAGAGACTGAAACAAATACAGCAGTCGGGGAAGAATATTTAATCTGATTGATTCCACCCTGGAGTGTAGGTCCTGAAATGGAATAGTGTTCCATCTTTGTATATCTGATTTTATGGATTAATTTAGAGGGGCATAGTTGGCATTGAACATTTTGGTGAAATCACGATGTATTACCACCCCTAAATACCTAATGCTATCTGCATCCCATTTCCATTTATAACGATTCTTGATTTCGACTGGTGGCTCATAATTTAAAGTTAATACCTGCGTTACCTGCGGAAAAGTAATTTAATTACAGTAACGGGTTACTTAGTAAGTCATTACAACCAACACTGGAGCTGGGTTGGAAGTGTGTTTAATAAACACATTAAAATTTGAATGGGAACATCCCAGTCAACACAAGGATCATCTCTGAAGTTTGGCCACCACCCTTACATCTTATATACACCCTCACAGACACTCTCAAACAAAGAACATCCACAGGACATCACGTATCCCTATACCTTCAGTCCAGCTCATCCTTGACCTCAGAGAAAAATTACAACCACCTGTCACCTCCCTTAAAGTAGGATTTCTGGAGATCTTCCAGTCTACGATGGGTCCACTGTGAAGGTGCAATAACATGGGGCCCACTTGTGATAACATTCTATGTGAATGCATACAACTGATGAACACTAAAGTGAGGAAATAATATTACTATTACTAATGTGATATGATTAATACATAGGAAAAGAAATCTGCCACCACATCATGAAAATAACATACTTGTGGTAAATACACATAGAAATGAACAATTACAAGATTAAGTCTGCATAGCCCACAAGTTCATGCGACCCTAGGATGTCGCTGTCATCTTCCTGCTCCTGAAAAAAACATACATGCATCAACCCTTTCCTTGTCTGCTTGGAGTAGGGACAATCTTGCATATCAGTGTCAAGTCAGACAACCATTTGTCCCCATTATCAGTCCAGTCAGTCCCCGTATGTTTATTGGTGAAAGCACAACTTCTTCTGTCGACTTAAGTTTCTACTGCCAGTAGTGATGTGTCGGTCGCGAACGAAATGAATCTCAGAGCCGGATCTTTGAAGTGAGCGTCACGAGTTGTAGGGTTTCTTTTTTTCTTTCTCTCACCCTCTCTGTCGCACTTTTTTTCCCGCTTCACTCCGCACGTGAGCCTTGTGCTTTGCGCTGGGAAGAGGGGCAGTAGTTACGCTCGCAGTAGCACATGAACAGAGCGAGACAGAAAGAGAGCCAGGGACAACAACATCACTTTAGAAAGGTATAGGAATCAACCACAACTATTTTCAGTTGCAGATGATAAAGGATTCAGAAAGTTTATTCACGCAGGCCCATATGACAGAGAATATGCATCTTCTTTTTGTTTTCATATTTTAATTTATATTTAATTGTGTTGTGGTTTGCAGCGTTTTGTTTTGTTTCACTTTAAATTTGTTTAAAAGGAAAAAGATGAAAATTTAAATAGTTAAAAGTTGAAATGTAAAAAGGTGGGTTTTGTCCATCCATCCATCCATTCGCTTCCGCTTATCCTTTTCAGGGTCGCGGGGGGCGCTGGAGCCTATCCCAGCCGTCATAGGGCGAAAGGCGGGGTACAACCTGGACAGGTGGGTTTTGTATCATATGATTAATTTATTACAGTTTATGTGGAGTGAATAAATAAAAGTATAGTTACAGTGGTCCCTAGAGACAAAGCACGTACGAACTCTAAAACACGTACAAAACATAACAGAAGTGCTCCGGGATGCTAGGCGCAGTGTAAGTACATTAGTTCAATTCAATTCAATTTTATTTATATAGCGCCAAATCACAACAAAAGTCACCTCAAGGCACTTCATAGATACAGAGAAAAACCCAACAATCATATGACCCCCTATGAGCAAGCACTTTGGCGACAGTAGTAATTCCTTTTGTGCATAATTTTATATTGTTGTTAATAATAAATTAATTAAAGCAACAAAACAACCTCAAGAGCTGGCTGGGAGACGAAAGAGCCGGTTCTCTAAAAAGAGCAGGAAATCCCATCACTAACTGCCAGCAACATGACATCATTTCAAAGAAGAAAAAAGACAAATTCAGAATTGATTACCTTGCTGATTCCTTTTAGACAAGGGACTTGGGACTTACTATCTAATCGTGTCCCACATAGGTGACTTTCTCCAGAACCCATTGTAATGTGGAGAAGCTCACTTTACCATCGTTTTTAAAGCAACAGTTTTGTATAGCACTTTTAGTTCCAATCATGCAGGCCTGCTTGAAGGAGAGCAGATTTTCAAACCTAACTTTCAGTGCACTCCTCAAACATAAATAAAATAAAATAAAATAAAATTCTACAAAATGTAAAAATATGAAAGCCTAGTTTTAGGATTTTTCACTTCCACTTGGTAACAAAAATGCAAGTTTTATCCCATGTAACACGGTGTATGTCATGGTAAAACCTCCCCTACACATCAGGAACAAGAAACTAAGAATCTACTAGTCTCACTCATTTAATCCCTCTGCTGCATTCTGTTCACCCCTGCTATAATTCAATCATCTTTCCTAATATAATATTAGTCCAATAGTTCATATATTGCTTCTCATCCCACTAAGTGAACCGAACAACATGATAAAATCAGAAACACAGGCTTAAAATACTATCTGGTCTTCTTGAGCTTCATTACATGCGTGTATGTGTTAGTAGGATTAATACATTTTGTGCTCCTTAAAGGTTAAAATATCAATACTACAGTCTAAATATCAGGAGAGCAAATCAATATGTCCTTCTTGTTTCAGAAACATCTAAAGTCAGGTTCAGCTAAATCCTAAGCGTTTGCAAGTTCACCAAGTGAATGTAAAGGTGTTGTTAACACCGTCAACAGGTACCCCCGCGTGATGTGTGCCACTTCCAATGTGATTTTTGACACCCCCATATGGAGGACAACAAGAGCCACGCACATCGAAATAAAGAACTCTGTGCTTGAATAATGAATTGTAGAATAAATTCTTCATTTGTGAAATTTTTCAATCCCTCATTAACAAAGTGATTTTTTAAATGTTTTTTAAACTCCTAGGATGGTAATGAGGTTCAGTATAAACTTAGTTGGCTGAGTTTATACTGCTACCGATGAGTCTGAGCGGGACTCTTTTGTGGATCTATGGAAGTCCATATTTACTTATTTAATTTTTTGTTTCACACATGGTACAGCAGTAATTCATTTCTTATACACAACCTTCCTGTTAATTAAAGTAACACTGTTTCCATGCATGAACAGGAGCATTGACACCTGCCCCCTATCTGTGATGATACAAGTAGGCAACCGAAATAACACTCTGACAATATTTTACACGAAACAAGACAAAACAAACAGAACAATATAATCAACAGTGAGCAATACCACTAAATATCAAACAGAAAGGATAATTTTTTCTACAGTTAAATTCTGTTATTTTCAACTTCTTCATATTGGTTTATCGTTTTATTGCTATAGCAGATTTTAAATTGAGAAACCTTTGTACAACACATGCTATACCTATTATGAAGACACATCTCCTGGATGCACTGGTACGCATCTTCAGTGATGTATCCTAAGGTCATCAGGTGTTTCGGGTCTCACAACATCATACACCCTCGCCCAGGCGACCCAGCCGGGGGTGATCAGGCCCCGACTTGCGTACCAGTAGCTACCCACGGATCAGCCCTCTTGATCCACAGCCACCTTGTGGCTTTCTCTGCCGCTTCACTCACAGCCTGGATGGCCCTCTTCTTGGCTGCCCCAGCCACGCCCAGCCACACTTTGCAGAGTGATCGTCCTGCAAAGCCCCTACAACCCACTTCTATGGGCTCATAGAAAGTCTTCCAGCCCCTTCCCCTGCACTCCTGCACTAGTTCCTGGTACTTTCCTCGTTTCCTTTCATTGGCCTCCTCAATCCGCTCTTCCTAGGGCACTGTGAGTTCCAGCATGATCAGCTGTTTTGAGGCCTCAGAAATAATTATCATGTCTGGCCGGAGTGATGTTTTTGCAATGTTCTGAGGGAACTTTAGTTGTTTACCCAGGTCAGCCTGTAGCTGCCAATCAGAGGCTGTGTTGAGGAGGCCAGTTGTCAAATGTGGGCGCACCTGGGGGTTCTCTCCAGCCTTAATAAAAGAGATTGCCTTCCTCGGAGCATGATGATGCTTGCTGGTGCTGATTGCTGAGGCAATCTTTCCAGCAACTACTCTGAGCACCTGGTCGTGCCGCCAACGATACCGACCATCGGCCAGGGCCCTTGGGCAGCTGCTAAGGAGGTGTTCTAGGGTCCCTCTTCCAAAGCACAGGGGACAGGCAGGTGTCTCGCTCTTTCCCCACAGATGGAGGTTTGCTGGGCTTGGCAGAGTGTTGTAAACTGCCTGCACTAGGAATCGGATCCGGTGGAAGTCTGCCTGCATGATGTTTGCCCAGGTGACCTTGCGCTGCAAGGTGCTCTCCCACCTTGTCCATGCTCCCTGCCGCTTAAGGCCTACAGCTCTACTTACTCGCTCCTCCTCCACACCTGCTCGGACCTCTTCCTGGAATAGCAGGTGTCTCTCCTTTCCCTGTGCCCTGCTGACCTGGGCCTTTGGGACGTACCCCAAGCCTGCTCCCCCTGTTGCTAAGACCCCCATCAGTGTTTTCTGCCTTAGGCGTGACTCCGCCACCTCAACTGCCTTCTCAGCCTTCCACTTTCTTCCTGTCCTTACCTCAATACCTGCTGATGCCACCTTGCAGTCTTTAGAATCTCTGTACTGTAGGGCTTCTCGTGTACGAGCCACCTTGAACTCTTCTTTGAGACCACTGAAGGGTAACTGCACGCTGTTGCTTGCCCCATACAAGGCAGCGCTGGTGAGACTCCGGGGAAGTCCCAGCCACTTACGAAGAAAGCCACTGATCTTTCTTTCAAGGGATTCCACAGTAGTTATTGGAACTGTATAGACAAGCAAGGGCCACAGGATTCGGTTTATGTTTATGTTTTTCGAATCCTCCTCTTTGGGAATCCAGACTCCCTCTGCGCACCTCCACTGATCAGCAACTCTCCCTCTCCGCCATATCACCTTTAAGATCTTCCACAGGTGGCGAAGCAGCTCTGGGCAGCGCTTATAGACAAGGTAGGGTACGCCACTGGGACCTGGGGAGGATGCAGAGCGGGCTGCTTTGATGACCTCACACACCGCCTTCAAACTTGGCTCCGTCAACTTGAACTCTACTGATGGTGGGGCAGAGTTGATGAGAGCTTTGTTTGGTCCCAAGTCTTGTTCCCTCAGTGGGTCACTCATGGTCTCATGAAGGAAGTTATTCACCTCCTCTGCTGAGCACTCCAACTGCCCGCTTCGCTTAACTCCAAGCAATTGTTTGGAAAAGCGAAAGGGATCAGCAATAAAAGCTGCACGTTTCCTGGCTATCTCTCTTCCTCGCCCCCTGTGCCATTCTGCTCTACGGAGGGTAATCAGCTTCTTCCGCAAGATGTTATGCAGTTCCTCTAAAGCTTGCTTCTCCTCCGCATCAGCGTTCTTGAACTGCTTCTTAAGGCTCCTGAGCTCCTGACGCAGTTGATGAATCTTCATGGCCCTGCGGTTCATGGTGTAAGGGGTCTTGTTGTAACACTTCTCGATCAGGCCGAACCTTTCTGAGGCGTAGCTGACTATGATGGTGGTCATTGTTTTAAGCCTGCTGTCGGCATCTCTTTTGGCCACAGCTTGTATGATGTTGGAGACATCCTCATCAAACTTCTGCCACTCGCTCTGGCTGCTGGCCACTTAATCCGCTGTTTTGGAACTACACTGCTTGGATTGGAAGAGTCCAGTGCGTGGAGGGACTGGGCTCTGTGGGGTGCCTCCTGGCCGGGCTCCTCCTGCGTCTCACCAGGTTCTCACCAGGTTCAGGACCTGTGCGTTGCACCTTACTCTCCCGCGCCAAACATTTCATTCTAGCCTGATGGACCTTTAGGCCACGCTGGTTCTTACACAGCTTGCCGCAGATACATGTCTTACTCGTAGTCCTTTCCATTGCATTGGTCGTTAACCTTGAGTCCGTACGATTGGAGACCTCATCCTCCCCCCCTCTCAGGATCTCCTGGGGGTATCTTTCTTTAGGGCTTTCCGTAGCTTTTTGGGGTGCTTTCTCACGAAAACTGCAGACCGGGATGCTAGCCCACCCTGCCCCTGGAGCTGTCTTTCCGAGCTGTCATCTGTCTCTCCAGTAGTCACCAAACTTTCTTGGTTGTCACCTAGACTCTTAGATGATGAATGAGATGATCATTGAGAGAATTTCTTATGCCTATGACTGTTGGACACATTTGCCTTTGTGTGGTTCGAGCAAACCGATGCTTAAAATAAAACTTCCTTCTTCCCTCCCCATGTTCTGAACACAATACAAATACACTTTGTAACTTAAGAGGTAGTGTTTTATTTTTTGCCCTAAATATAATAATTTATGTGTGTAATTTCATTATATCTTCTAGTTTTCATAATTTTGATTTTATATACAAACTGTTACTGTCTTCTCTATACTTAACGTTATGCATAATTCAAAGCGCTCTCTTCTGTAATAAATATAATGGTTTGGTTATTAGTCACATATGTATTCCCCCATACTTCATCACAATAACTCAGATAGGGTAGAAACAATGAAAAATATAATATTCTATATCTAGCAAGCAATTAATGAAAATATGATCAATTAAAGTTGCTAACTTTTCAGTTATTCTACTAGGTTTAGTAATCGGAGGGTAAAACCCTCTTCCAAATATTAACTCAAAAAATCTGATGATGACTTATGATTGGACATTAAAAAAAATATTATAATCCCCGCAAATACAAAATGTCTTATTTCCCTTTACCTTGCTCAATAAATCTTCTACTAGAGGTGGGAATCACCATACATCTCACAATACGATATTATCACAATACTTAACGCACGGTACGATATTATTGCAATTTTTAAAAAATATTTTGCGATATTCAGATTCTGTACATAAAGGTAAACTTTATCAATATTCATTTTATCTAATATCAAAGTCTCACACTCAGTCTTTCTCTCATTTCAGTCAGTTTTATTGTTGACAAACTGAACGGTTTGTATTACAGTCTAGTCCAACTTAACTGAATGCAACCATCTGGTACAATTATAGCTATTCTGAACAATGAAATTTCTGAAAACTATGCAGCCCATTCAGCAACTGAAGAATTTGAAAGTAAATTAAAACAAAATATAATTTTACATTAAATAAAAAAGTTTTAAACTTAATTAAAACAAAACACGTCTTAAATTAAAATAAGTAAACTGTCATGTTTATTGCTGCCAAAAAAAAAGTTAAACACATTTGGACAGTGAAGGAATGTAAGGATTCTTGCTCAGAAAAAGGATCAACATGCTCTGAAGTCAGAGCATGTTCCAGTCCACGCAAACTTTTTTTGTAACAAAATATCGATTTCTGCTGTCCCTGTATCGATACATTATTAGCAAACAAAATATCACGATACTACACAGTATCGATTTTTTTCCCCCACCCCTATCTTCTACTACTGTGAATGTTTCTATGAGTGTTCCAGGCCTCCTATACATACAAGTAACAATTATATTACCCTTTATTTCCATTTCTATTTCTATTTCTACTGCCACACACTCTATTAAATCATTAATAGCCACAGACATATATTCAACCTGCTTACATTTCAAATCGCTATCAACAAAAAGTGCCATACCTCCTGCCTTCTTATTAGATCTATTTATATGATATAATTCATACCCATCAATGTGAAAGTCCCAACCCCTTTCCTCATCTATCCATATTTCGGATAGTGCTATAACTTTAAACTTGCCTTTCAGATTATTCAAAAAATCATTGATCAGAACAAAGCTTTTGTAGAGGCTTCTACAGTTGAAATGAATTCATGAAAATTTATCGCCTATGTAAACATTATCCCTAAATAATGTTGACATATATACAGGGTGTAGCATTCCCTGGGTAAAGGCGGTGATATACAGGACAGTCAGTGGTTTTTCCCTTTCCAGTTCTTGTAGCCAACTGATGACTTTCTTTTTGTAGTTGTTTCTGGGGTTTTACCTTGAAGCTTTATAGGTATTGTTGTCACTGAGGAGTTTAGTCATGTTTATTTGCTCTGCTTCTTTTTGTCAGGGATAAAATACAAATATATACTTTTGTGTCCCAGCTGAGTAACAGGAGGACAAGAGTCTGGTGGTGCAGCATAGGAACAAGCCATTTGGACTCAGCTCAGCCACTACAGAGGAAACAATGACTTCAACACAAAAGGTGAGAAAAATATCACAGTTACACTGTTATTGAAACTGTGTGCACAGCTGGTTGGTTTTTAAAAAACAATTAACAGCAGCTTTATCTTTTCCATCCTGGGCTCCTCCATATATACAGAATCTACATTCACAACCAAAAACCACAGAAGTTAGAAGAAAATACAAAGATCATATTTTAACAGCACATATTGAAACAACAATATCATCACTTGAACTCAAAATAATTTATGAAGTAAAAGATTTTCTCCTCTTATATATTTCTTCAATAATGTCATTTTCATTACAACTCCCATTGTAGGACATCATTGTAATGCGATACTATCACCACAAGGTGGTGGTAACACACCAACAATGTGTTTGTTGACATGTTTGATTCCACCAATGGAAGGAGTTTTAGTTTGTTCCATGACTGCATTTCACTCACTGCCTCTGTTTGTATCTGTCACTGCAGGACCAACATGGAGCAAGAAGTCAGCGCTCTCAGGAGGCCGACAAATCTCAAAGAAGAAAGGGAGAGACAACCTACAGCTGTGATGAGTGTGGGAAGGATTTTACCCGGACTGGCAACCTAAAAACACACCAACTCTTCCACAGTGGAGTTAAAGCGTACAGCTGTGAGTTGTGTGGAAAGTCTTTTACCCTGGCTCAAACCTTAAAAACACACCAATTCATCCACAGTGGAGTTAAACCTTACAGCTGTGACTTGTGTGGAAAGTCTTTTACCCAGGCTGGAAACTTAAAAAATCACCAACTCATCCACAGTGGAGTTAAAGCACACAGCTGTGAGTTGTGTGGGAAGGATTTTGCCCGGGCTAGAGGCTTAAAAATACACCAACTTATCCACAGTGGATTTAAAGCACACAGCTGTGAGTTGTGTGGTAAGGCTTTTGCTCAAAATGGCGACTTACAGAGGCATCTAGTTACCCACTCTGGAATTAAGGCGTACAGCTGCGACTTTTGTGGTAAAAGTTTCAGCGACAAACGGTACCGAAATATTCACGTACGGATTCACACTGGAAATGATGTTTCCTGCTGTGATCAGTGTGGGAAACTGTTTACAACAGACACACAGTTAAAAATACACATGTTTAGCCACACTGAGGAGAGACTTTACAAATGTGACCTGTGTGAGAAGACTTTTAAATATCCACATCACCTGAGAAACCACCGACACATCCACACCAGAAAATAACTCTACAAATGCAGTTACTGTCAGGATGTATTGATTTTTTTATCTTGTAATTTTAACCTGATCAAGTCTGATCAGTAAACTTATGGAGTTATACTGAATAAACTTTTTGGAAAAATGAAGTGTCATTTTTGCCCAGTAAGCTGAGTGTTATAATGTAAACAGTAAAATGTAATTGGACGTTGGCAGAGATGCTTTTTATTTTAGGCGACGTTCAGGATAAAAATAAAAAAGCAGAGCGACGCACATGGATCCACTTCCCAGCCCTGTCGTCACTGTGGTGGTGGGAAAGTTTCTCTGTGTCCTTTGTGGAAAAACTTCCAATCATCAATGGGACCTAAAACCACATCAACGTAGACACACTGGAGACAAAATGAACTACTTCCAATAATGTGGGAGAGGCTTCCACACACCAAGTACATTAAAAATACATGAACTCTTCCACAGTGGGGTGAAAAAGCACATCTGTGACCAGTGTGGGTCATCCTTCACCACTGGACATGAGCTTAATGAAAAAGCATAAGTGAATCCACACAGGAGAGACATCATACAAGTGCAGACACTGTGACAAAAGCTTCTCACAATCAGGTCATCGTAACAAACATGAACGTACACACATGGAAGTGAACTTCAGCTGTGACCAGCGTGACAAGAGCTTCAGGAATGTCAGTTCATACTCCGAACACAAACGATCCCATACTGTAAATAAACCTGTTTCAGGCTCAGACTTAAAAACCTTGAGATCAGGCTCCACAGAGTTCAGATGGAATCTCCTGTGTCAGCTGATGTCACACTTGGATCTGATGAGGTAGCTCTGATTTCTGGACCTGCAGTGAATAATTCTGAATGTTACATTTAGGAAGCTGTAGATGCCCTACCTGCATGTATAGATATGTATATCAAGTTTATGTTTTTTCCTTTGAGGGATTTTAATTCTCTAAAATGTTTTCCTTATTATATTTTGATCTTTGTTCCCTTAGGACACAGTAGTGTTTAGTAATTGTACTTGTTACTGTATTATTAAAGTTATAGGTATGTTTTTTTTTTTTTACAAAACTGATATTGTATCAAAATTGCAGATATGGATATATATTTCAATTTCTTTCATTTGAACTTTGTTTACAAAATTAACTTTTTTTATGTATTCATTTAATGTGTTAAATCATTGTGTTAATCAGTTAAATTTCAATCCTTCATTCATATTTAATCTTTTGCTGTGGTAAAATCTTCTCTTAGAAAATTTTCTCCCAAAACTGCAAATAATTTCACAGCAGTTGTTCTTAAAACTTCCAAAACGAACTAAATCTGTCCACCAGCTTTGAAACAACACCTGCTGTGACTTTATGTCCAGAAAGAATAAACTCAAGCTAAACTGGTTTTGGGCTGTACTTCCACGTAATACCAGTTTGTACCAGAAGATGAAGCAGTGAGTCAGTGTAACCTTTATTTAATTGGCAAATTGGCAAAGACCACTGATAGGTTTGTAGCTTGAACCTATCCGCTGGAACGTTGAGGACAATATAATTACATTCTTTCAATCTACAACTGATTATACACCTCTAAGCATATATGGTTAAATATTTCTAAGCATAAATGGCAATGAACAATACAAAACCTAACATCCACATTCATATTCACAGTGGCAGCAAAGAAATGGTGAAAGTTCAAAAATTCCAATTCTTTTAAACCTCTATTTTTGGCTCCTCCTTTCACTTTAGTGTGTTTACTGTGTTCTTGAAGTCCACATGTTGTTTCTAATGAATTCATTTAGATCCACATGTTCTGCAGCTGTTTTCTTGTTGATTTGAAGTTTGTATTATGAAATCGTGATTTGATCCTATATTTGATGAACTGTGAAAAATAAAGAAATGGTCTCACAACAAGTAGTTCGAGCCCTGATTTCAGATTCAAAGTAATTTAACTGTTTTCAGTGGTACATGTGGAGGTTTATCACTGGAGGAACCTTGGCTGTTCTCCACTAACATTGAACAGGGTTCCTGCAGCTCATTAAAAACTCTGAAATGATCTTCAAGGACAAAGATATTTGATTTTTCTTAAAAATAAGATGTGGGCATGAGTTTTCAAAGAGTGTGTTTAAGATTCATTGTAATGAACATCTCACACAAAGCAGATGTTCCTGCATTGCAACAGCGGTTTGCAGATGTGTTCTCCCCCCTGCCCGTCTGCATGACTCTCATGCAGCACCACTTTGAAACGCAGCCTGGCGTGAAAGTCTGTTCATGACCTAACATGTTGCCTGAGCACAAGAGACCAATTGTACAAAAGGAATTGGCTGAAATGGTGAAAATGCTATTATCATAGGATGAAATGAGGATTTGTTCCTCAGTGTTTGGTCTCCTGTGCTTACCTTTTCTCCAGGTGATTTGTCGCAGCTGTTGAGAGGGGCCGGTTGTCTTTAAGGTGCTTCCAGGTAATTAAGAAGTGAGCGCACGGTTTTATACGGTTCTGTGATGATCATCACAAAGTCAAAAAGGTCTCATGGTTTGATGCCTATCCCATGCCCCAGGTTGACCTGGACTGGTTAAGCACTGCTTATCTTTTTATCATGCTGGATTTAACCAACGCCTACAGGCAGATTCCCTTGTCTGCAGAGTCCAAAGACAAAAAAGACCTTCTCCACTCTGTATGGTTCATACCATTCGTCACTCTTCTGTTTGGCTTGTTTTTTTTTCCCAACTTTGTTTTATTAATTTCAACAATGACATACAAAGTTAGCAACAGCTAAGTCAATCTTGATTTCAGAACAGTGGTATGTCCATTATACCATCCAACCTCCCAACCCAAATTCTCCCCCTACCAGATCCACAATAGACAAAACACCGCAGAGAACCAGTCTCTGCCCACACACACGCCCACGCACACACGCACACGCACACGCACACACAAAAATAAATTAAAAAAAATAAAAAACAACACCTCAGGACCCATACACATAACAAGCATAACCCCCAAAAAACAACAACAACCACAGCTCCTCCCCCCCCGTAGCCAACCAAACAAACAAAAACAAACAAAACAAAAACAGAGAAAACAATAGCAGAGAAAGGACCAAACAGAACAAAAGGAAAAACAAATAGATAAGGTATAAATAAGATTTAAAAAAAAATAAACATTATAATGTAGCTTCGCTCAGTTCACTTCAGACTCAGGAAGTAAAGTAATGGTGTCGACCAGCAAGAGAAATGATTTCCAGATTTTGTTAAATTCCCTAATAGAGCCTTTTAGAGAGAATCTAAGTTTTTCCAGCTTTAAGTTAAAGAGTACATCTCTCACCCAATGATCATGAGTTGGGGGGTGGGGAAGCTTCAACTTCAACAGAATAAGCCTCCGGGCCAGTAAAGTGGTAAATGCTAGGGCCTGTTTGAGGGGACCAGATAAGTTCAAGTCGGGAGGAATGCCAAAAATTGCAGAGAGTGGGTTAGGAAGGACAGTCTGGCCATATGCTTGGCTAAGTGTGTCGAATATATTCCTCCAAAATTTACTCAGTTTCGAACAAGACCAAAACATGTGGACATGGTTGGCAGGCGATAGTCCACATCTGCTACAGGCATCACTGATGGTTGGATAGATTTTAGATAATTTTGCGTTTGTATAGTATACTTTATAGACCACCTTGCACTGAATCAAAGCATGACGAGCACAAATTGAAGACGAGTGAATCAATTTCAAAGCACAATCCCACTGCTGTTCTGGCAGGGTTGTCTGAAGCTCTTCCTCCCATCTCAGCTTAATATGAGAAATGGATTTGGGGACCAAAGCACCTAGTATTTTATACAAGGCTGATATCAGTCTGTTTTGATGAGGGTTCGTCTGCAGGATGATATCCAGATTTGTTTCTGGAGGCCGATTGGGAAAGTGAGGGAACTGCGTTTTTACAAAATTTCTAGCCTGAAGATAGCGAAAAAAGTTGGAATTAGGCAGGTCGTATTTAGACGATAGGTCAGCAAATGATAGAAGGGTGTCCTGACTGTACAAGTCCTTAACAGTCCTAAGTCCGTTATCTTTCCAACTACTAAAGGCCGCATCAGCGTTTGAAGGTGCAAAATTGCAATTTTTTGATAAAGGTGTTAGCAAAGACGGTCCAAGTAGCCCGAAGTATTTTCTGAACTGTCGCCAAATAGTTACTGTTTCCTTAGCTATTGGATTATCCCCAACAAAGGTTGGAGAAAAAGGGAGTGGTGAGCTGAGTATTGATGATAATGAGTAACAGCTAGATGCAGTTTCCATTTGTACCCAGGCTGTTACAGGGGGGTCATTATGAACCCATTGTAAAAGTTTTTGTATGTTAGCTGCCCAATAGTAGTGTCTAAAATTGGGCAGACCAAGACCACCATCACTTTTAGAGGACTGAAGAATAGACTTGCGAATTCTAGCTTGTTTCCCTCTGTGACAAAGTGGGTGAGAAGACCATTTGTCTACATTCTTAGTTAACATTCTTGTTTTGATTTAACCATATTTCACATGTAATCTGCAATAGGCAAACATCTACTATCCCGGGTTTGTTTATGTTCTGCACTTTTACAGATTATATAATATAACATCTTGGTTTAAATCAATTCATGCAAGTTTGTTAAGTTAACATGTTATTTATTTCAACTGTTAATTTGTATTGTTTGAACTTACCTTTACCTACCTGTCTTCCAGAAGCAAAAGGAGGAAATGTAGTTCTACTTCCTGCTTTATACCTTCTGGGTTCATCTGAGGTCACAGGAAGAGACCAAGTGCAGGAGGGGAAGAATTCTTATAATTTAATAAAGTTGATTTTAAAGGGTTTATAAAGAAATAGATTTAATGTTGTGATATGTATTGATTACACCAGAGTTTATGTTGCCAGTCAAGAGGAGTAGTAGAGGATGAATATAATCATGTTCATCTCACCTACCTACTGAATGGAATAGTCCAGAGGAGAAAGTGTTTGATTAAGGGGACTATTTAAGCAGACGAACTCAGGTGTTTCAGAAGAAGGGTTCAGGTCAGTGTAGCTGTGTGCAGTTTGACCTTAATTTCCGTTGATTTAAGTTCAGTTATGTTTATTTGAATTGAGTTTATTATAGAGTTGAGTTTCTTATTTGTTTCTTTGTAAATATTCTTGGGCCACAGAATGGTGAATAAATCACTTGCTACACTGGACAGCATCAGTCTCCTGCACTTCTTTGACCGCTTAAGTCGAGTCCTACCACACCCTCCCCATATGAAATGTGACAGAATCTTTTCTAACTTGTCAAAAAAATGCCTTGGTAAGAAAAATCGGGACATGTTGAAAAAGATACAAGAATTTTGGGAGGACACTCATCTTTATCAGGTTAACTCTCCCTGCCACTGACAATGGTAGAGAAGTCCAACGGTCACAATCTTTCCCAACATTTTCTAGTAGGGATAGAAAATTCTCCCTCATCATTTTATGTATAGAAGAGGAAATAAAAAACCCCAAATATCTAAATCCGGTTTCTGCCCACTTAAAAGGCACTATTGAGTGGGGAAGAGCTCTGGCCAGGGAATTGAGGGGTTGCAACTCGCTTTTTTGATAATTGACCTTATATCCTGACAGTGTACCATATTGGTCCAGTATGTCAAAAAGCACCGGGAATGAGTTTAGAGGGTCAGAAATGTACAGGAGCAAGTCATCTGCATAAAGGGAGAGTTTGTGAGTCACACCGAACCTTGTAATGCCTTTAAATCTATCCTCTGAACGCAGCCATATTGCAAGAGGCTCGATAGCAATGGCGAATAGGAGGGGTGAGAGAGGGCACCCTTGCCTAGTGCCCCTCTCAAGTGGAAAAGGCAAAGACAAGTTGTTGTTAGTACGAATACAGGTGGATGGCGAGGAATATAGTAGCTTAACCCAGAGAATAAAGTCAGCCCCCAAGCCAAACCTATCCATCACCTCATAGAGAAAGCTCCACTCGACGCGGTCGAAAGCTTTCTCCGCGTCAAGAGATACCACAACCTCTGGAATTGAGTTGCACGATGTATGGATAATATTCAAGAGGCGTCTTGAATTGTCATATGAGTGCCTGCCGGCCATAAATCCCGTCTGGTCAGAGGCGATAATTTGTGACAGAACACGTTGTAGCCTAAGTGCAAGGATTTTAGATAGTATTTTAAAATCAATATTTAAAAGAGAAATTGGTCTGTAACTGCTGCACCACAGAGGATCCTTATCCTTTTTCAAGATTAAACAAATAGTAGCTTCGGACAAAGTCTTGGGTAATTGACATTTTGAAAAGGCTTCATTATACATATCTTTCAACAACGGTGCCATAAGATCAGAATTGACTTTATAGTATTCTGCAGAGTAACCGTCAGGGCCCGGCGATTTACCTGTGTTTAAGGATTTAATGGCTTCTTGTACCTCTACTACAGTAATAGGTCCCCCTAATCCCTTCGTCAGATCTCTATCTATTCTTGGAAAATGTATATTTTGGAGAGTTTCTTCTGATAGAGGGGGAGAGCTTGAAGTGTACAGATTGGAATAGAAACTCACAAATACTTCATTAATTCCCTCTGGGTCCGGTATTATGTCACCAGCAGCAGACTTGACCTTTGGGATTAGCTTGGAGGTTGCTTCGGCACGGGCTTGATAAGCCAGAAGTTTCCCTGCCTTGTCGCCCGATTCAAAAAAGCGTTGCTTAGTCTTAATTAATTGAACCATAGCTGTTGCGGTGGTGGTTAAATTGAGGCTGGCTTGAACTTTCACACGTTCTGTATAGAGGTTAGGATCTGGGTTTGATGCATATCTGCCATCTAGATCTTTGATCTTATTCAATAAACTGGACGTGTAAGTTAACTCTTTCTTCTTTAAATTTGACACAAATCCTATAAGCTGGCCTCTCATGTAGGCTTTCGACGTTTCCCATAATACACCTCTTGACACTTTAGTAGAATCGTTCAACTCAAGGAAAAGTGAGAACTGTGATCTCAAAAAATGTGTGTAGTCATCCCTTATCAACAGGCTAGAGTTAAATCTCCAATGTTTAATGGGTCGAGACGGGGTGGCTAATACCACATCAAAAGAAACTGGTGAGTGATCTGAAATGGCGATAGCATGATACTGACAATGGCTAATTTTACAGAGAAACCTAATATCAACAAGAAAAAAGTCTATACGTGTATATGTACGGTGGGGATGAGAGAAAAAGGAAAATGCCTTAGTAGTGGGATTCGTATGTCGCCATGGATCCACAATCCCCAGCTGAGTTTTGAAAAATTCTAGGGTTTTAGCAGATTTATTCAGGGAACAGGCCTTAGTTGACGATCTATCCAGCAGAGTGTCCTGAACCAAGTTAAAGTCACCTCCAATAATAAGATGATAGTTTTCCAAATTTGGAAGTGAAGAGAAAAGTTTAGCTATAAAAGAGTCGTCGTCCCAGTTCGGCCCGTACACGCTAGCCAGTATCACAAGTGAGCCCTGCAAGTTTCCTGAAACAAATGTGAAACGGCCATCTGGATCAGCAATAACTTTATGTTGCTCAAACAGAATATTATTACGAATAAGTATGGCTGTCCCTCTAGCCTTGGCGTTAAATTTGGAATGATATATATTGCCGATCCAGTTTCTCTTGAGTCGCCTCACTTCTTTGTTGCAGAGATGTGTCTCTTGAAGAAAAAACACATCTCCTTTAAGCTGCTGTAAATGCGCCATAACTTTGTTAACTTTGGTTGCTTTCCTCACCCCTCTCACATTCCAGGAGACAATTCTAAGACCATTGATTGTGCTCAACATACCTTACTGTATTCAGACAGGTCTTTGATTTGACAAGTTGACAGTGGCCAGGGGAAAACTGGTGTCTGTATTTGAGGTAGTAGACTGTGAACAGAACAGGGGGAAAAAAACAGAAAAAAAAAAAGATAAAAAATAAAATAAAATAAGTAAAACACAACAACAACAACAACAACAGAAAAAACATAAAACAAGGCAATACATACATGCAGATCGAACAACATAAATGACATAAACATAAGCAACACTGTTTGGCTTGTTTGAAGCCGCGGCCATTTTTCAGCACGTGCTGGAGCGATAGCAGTGGTTGGTCACGGTCCTGGAGTCCGTGAGGCAGGCAGGGCTGATGGCAAACCCAAAGAAGTGTGTGGTTGGATGGAGGGAGGTACAGTATGATAAAATTGGCACAGAGCTTCCCCCATGTATTACGAAAGATTCACATCAAACTTATCCCATTCTTGGTTACTTTAATGAACATTTTTTATTGTCACAGTTTGATACTGATGATTTCTTGTGAACACTCCTTCAGTTTGAACCCAGTGACAGTATCAAGTTATTATGTTTATTTTCATGTCAGTGTTTTCATTTCCAACCTTAAAGTATCTCCACGTGATGTTCCTCTTTCATATTTTCTTCCGCCAAAATAACTGTTCCAATTCAAGATCTGCATCCTTGAAGACCCAATTTGAAGGCTGATTACGTCACGGCAACATAATGAAGCCTGTCCCAATTCCAAATGCAGCCGAAAATGCGCCCTTCTTTTCCCCGGATTTGAAGAATGGGTCCGGTGTATCATTTGTGGCCCAACATATCCCAGAATTCATGGCGCAGTGGCTGTGGCCAATTTTTTCTAATAAAAGCGGCGGATGGCAGAAGTGGGGTGAAGAAACTTTTCAAAAAAATTATTAAATATTATGTCACTTATTTATGTGCAAATGTTAAATATGGAAGAACATTACATCATTACTGTTGGCCAGTGATGGCCAAATAAAGCTTTCTATCTGGAGACCAAAAATATGAAGCGCAGCTTGAATTTTCAAATGAAAGTGTACTGCTTCATTATGACTGCCCACTCTACAGAGTGAAGTTCACAATTTTGTTTGACATTGGCCCACTGTTGTGTTGCTTTGAACAGATTTGAAAATTGTTATGTTTATTTTTGAAATAATTTTTATCAATACTTTCCTTTTTAAACATTTACCATGGTGTGGTCGTTCTTTGCTTGTGACTTCTTGGTGTTGGCAAATGCAATAGATGAATAATACATTTAATTTACATATAATAATGTACAACACACTGTGACGTGCTCGCACTTCTCCGTTGGTGTATGGGGCCCGCCCCTTGCTAGCCACGCTGCATGGTGGGCCACGCCTCCCCAACTTGCCTTGAGTGTGGCATTCCTATGCCTTTGGAGGATGGGCACAAGCACTGAGTGCTGTGTCTAAGTCCTGGGCATGCTTTGCTGACTAGAGAAGCCCCTGCCTCGTGCATGAATTGTTTGATTCTGCCCGAATGGACTAGGGAAGCTCGTGCTAGGTTTTTTTCTGTCAAGCGACCCGCACCTCCCTCATCTCAGGAATCTCAGGCGAAAGTGAGGAAAATAGCTGCTGCTGACATAGAATCTAGTCCCGCAGCTCCATGGGCCAGGTCCCCTTCCTCATTTGTCGAACTGCTGGGCCCCTCCCATGCCTTTCCCTCCTGTGGCCCAGCCCCTGAGCCTGTGCTGTTGGATGTGGACTATGGTGTCGGCGTCTTCTCGGTTTGACTACGCTTCACGGCCTCAGCGCTACTTATCTCAGGTGCCGCTGCTGCCTGATTTTCAGGACCTGGTGTGCAAACAGTTTGAGGCCCTGCACCGTTGGTCCCCTGCCTGTAAGCGCTTTTCGGCCATGCATGGCCGGGAGCGCATTGACGGCCGGCCCCTTCCCCCGGTTGATCCGTCCCTGGCCCCCCTGGTTGCCCTTTGGGCTCCATCCTGGGGCGGGCTGCGTGCCCTAATAGGGATGTGAAAACCATGGACGGGCTCTTGGCTCGGCTACATAGCTGTATGGCGACCCAGGCCTGCCTGTCTAATTCATCGGCAATATTGTCACTTCATCTTCGGCATTTGGCCCGTCGGTTGCAGGCTACCTCGGGTGATCTGGAGGGCATGGGTGAGTTGCTGTCCACGTCCTCTCTCCTAGCCTCGCTCATGAAACATCAGGCTATTGCCATGAGCTCTTCCTTGGCTATTGCCACAGGCTTCACCACCTCTGGCTGTCTCAGTCCCGGCTCCGTTCGGGTGACCAGGATTGCCTCATGAGGCTCCCGGTCGACCCTGCGGCCATGTTTGGCCCCGGTGCGGCTCAGCTCCTCCAGCAGGCTACGGAGACTCGCCGTGCTTGCGCAAGCGTCCTGCCAGGGTGGGGTGGGCTCGTGCTTCTGTGCCTCCGCCTGCCCCTGCTGCTCCTACTTGGGGTCCTGAAGATCTCTGGACCCAGCTGGAGGCCTTTTGTAGGCGCAGCGGCCACGCTCAGGCTCGGTGAGGGGGCCGGGGTGCCAAGGGACAGTCATTCTCCAGCCGTCCCCCTCCTTCCTGACGTCTCCCTGGGCCAGGCCGCCCTGCCCGCCTCCCTGGCTACAGAACAGCGCAGGGTTGCCTGGTCGGCCCTGGGGGCGGACCCTTGGGTGGTATCTACCATGGCCCAGGGTTATCGCCTTTAGTTTTGCCGCAGACCTCCCCTGACTTCCACTCCGACCTTCACCTGCGTGGCCGACCCGGGTCAGGGTCGGGTGCCGGTAGGAACTGGCGTCCCTTCTATCGAAGGGCGCCATACGGGAGGTGGACGCCAGGGACCGCCGGGTGGGGTTCTTCTCCCGTTACTTTTTGGTCCCAAAGCGGGATGGGGGTCTCCGTCCTATTCTGGACCTCAGGGGCCTCAATCGCTATCTCCGGCCCCTGAAGTGCCAAATGCCCACGGTCCCCAGGGTGCGTCAGGCCATTGTTGCGGGGGACTGGTTCGCCACCATCGACCTGAAGGACGCCTACTTCCAGATCCCTTTCTGGCAGGGTCACTGGCAGTTTCCTCACAGCTGTCCTGTGCCAGAAGTTCTGTTGACCCACTGAAAGAGGCATCATTTAAGAAACACCAGGAACACTTAAGCTCATCACATTGATCAAGCAGGACTCATGCTCTTCACCAGCAGCTCCCTCACAGGGAAATCTTCAGCACTCCTCTGTAGGCCCGCCCCAGAAGATGGATAAACCCAGCATTTCATGAACACTGTGATGGAGACCTTTGGTTTGTGTAATGTTATAAATACTCGGATACTCCCCAAACTCCTCAAGCGTGCTCTTCATGGTAAATGGCCTGCATTTGTATAGCGCTTTTCTAGTCCCTAAGGACCCGAAAGCGCTTCACACTACATTCAGTCATTCACCCATTCACACACACATTCACATACTGGTGATGGCAAGCTACATTGTAGCCACAGCCCACTGACAGAGGCGAGGCTGCCGGACACTGGCGCCACCGGGCCCTCTGACCACCACCAGTAGGCAAACATGGGGTTAGTATCTTGCCCAAGGATATTTGGCATGCAGTCAGGAGGCAGCCTGGGATCGAACCACCGACCTTCTGATTAGTGGCTGATCTGCTCTGCCACCTGAGCTACAGCCACCCATGCAGCTGAGTACATCAAGTGTTTAGAACGGAAGCATGCAGGTCTGAGATCAGCAGCTTTCTGAAACACCAAACTGAGGTCCTGTTAATGCTGATATATAGTGACACAGTTACATGAGTGATTAATCCTTTTGGTTTTTTGCCTTTAACTTTATCAATAAAACAGCTGCAGCTTTCACTACAGCACATGTAGTACTGACCAGATTCAGTTCAGAACTGAAGAAGCTTCTCGGACGAGAGGTGAAACGTCTTCAAGTAACTTAAAGAAGTCCAGACGCTTTTCTTTGCAAGCTCCTTTGACTCCTTCTAGCAAGGAAATATAGGTGCAGCAGTCAGAGTATTGCTGAAAGGGATCTCCTGAGAAATCTTCAGAGGCCCAGTGAGGAGCGAGAACCATTCCAGGCATAGCTGACAGCCCAGGCAGTGGTTGAGGTCAAAGGTCGAGCTGGTTGGGGCCCATCATGAGATCAGATTTTGGAGCCACAGCAAGGACCACAAATCTGCGTTAGAATGAGAGCTGTGCCAAGGGGGATTTCCAGAGGCCAACAGAGGAGATTGTGGACAATGGACGGGCACCTGAAGGATGAGGGGAGCGTGCCAAGCTCCATCGACAACGGAGAGGGAGTCTAAGGATGGCATCATGATTCTGTGAAAGCACAGGAACCAGAAGCTATGGTGATGATGACAGCAGTTTCCTATGAACATCACCTAATGCTGTGTCACTATGCTGTGCATACAATGGCATACTGAAGACTGCTGGGATCATAACAGCAGTAAGATAACTGGACCCAGCACCCTTTCCACAGAGGGGTTTTTCTGCAGAGGATGGACAGCAGAAGAGTCACAAGTATTCCTATCGCAGGACGAAGGCCTAAAGTGAGGTGATGGGGGTTGATAGAGGCCATTTCAAGTGCTTCTGACCACTCCAACTGCCTGAAAAATAGTGGAGAGACCCTCCTGGATACATCAGAGGCACTGCAAAAAGGTTGAGGTCCCAGAGGATTCCACTTCCTCCACAGAAATCAACTAGTATCAGAATCAGAATCAGATGTTACGTTTCGGTGTTGTCAGTGTTTTGTTTTTGCGTGACTGTCATGTGTTTCCTGTTTTATTTTGAAGGTCTGTTGTTATCTTAGTGTGTTCAGTTTACATTTTCCCTGTCTCGTCAGGTCTAATTTGCCCCAGCTGTGTTTCCCTCCTGTGGTCCATTCCCTGATTGCTCCTTCTATGTATTTAAGCCTTGTGTTTCAGTATGTCATGGTCGCGATCTTCCCCCCCGTTGTAAATAGTTTGACGTTTTGTGTTTTGATGTAAATAAATTCGTTTTGAGACACTTTTTGGGATTTTGGTGGAGAGCCTTAGTGTTTTTCTTCGTAGTTTTATTTTCCTTTATTTTTATTTTCCTACGTTGCACCCCGGTTGCCTAGGCCGGGGTGTAACATATGGGGGCTCGTCCGGGATCGCTGGAGGGTCCGTTGGAGGGACCGCTTCAGCCTTCGTTTGTCTTCGCTGGAGGGTCCGAGGCACCGCTCCAGCCTTCGTTTGTCTTCGCTGGAGGGTCCGAGGCACCGCTCCAGCCTTTGTCTGCCTTCGCTGGAGGGTCCGAGGCACCGCTTCAGCCTTCGTTTGTCTTCGCTGGAGGGTCCGAGGCACCGCTCCAGCCTTCGTCTGCCTTCGCTGGAGGGTCCGAGGCACCGCTTCAGCTGTCTGTCTTCGCTGGAGGGCCCGGGGACCGCTCCAGCCTTCATCCGCCTTCGTTGGAGGGTCCGTGGGACCACTCCAGCCTTCGTCGTCTGCTGGAGGGTCAGGGGGACCGCTCCAGCCTCCATCAGTTTCATCTGCCTCCGCTGGAGGGTCCGTGGGACCGCTTCAGTCTTCATTTGCCTTCGCTGGAGGATCCGAGGGACTGCTCCAGCCTTCTGCAGCTGGTGGGCTGCGTGTCCGTGTGTGCAGCTGGTGGGCTGCGTGTCCGTGTGTGCAGCTGGTGGGCTGCGTGTCCGTGTGTGCAGCTGGTGGGCTGCGTGTCCGTGTGTGCAGCTGGTGGGCTGCTCATCCGCCTTCGCTGGAGCGTCCGAGGGACTGCTCCAGCCTTCATCCGCCTTCGCTGGAGGGTCCGTGGGACCGCTCCAGCCTTCGTCGTCTGCTGGAGGGTCAGTGGGACCGCTCCAGCCTTCATCAGCTTCGTCTGCCTTCGCTGAGGGAAGGGTCCGTGGGACCGCTCCAGCCTTCATCCGTCTTCGCTGGAGGGTCCGGGGGACCGCTCCAGCCTTCGTCGTCTGCTGGAGGGTCCGGGGGACCGCTCCAGCCTCCACCAGCCTTCATCCGCTTTTGATCAAACATTTCACTTGGGGTTACATGTTTGATTTTTGGGTGGGGGGAAATGTTACGTTTCGGTGTTGTCAGTGTTTTGTTTTTGCGTGACTGTCATGTGTTTCCTGTTTTATTTTGAAGGTCTGTTGTTATCTTAGTGTGTTCAGTTTACATTTTCCCTGTCTCGTCAGGTCTAATTTGCCCCAGCTGTGTTTCCCTCCTGTGGTCCATTCCCTGATTGCTCCTTCTATGTATTTAAGCCTTGTGTTTCAGTATGTCATGGTCGCGATCTTCCCCCCCCGTTGTAAATAGTTTGACGTTTTGTGTTTTGATGTAAATAAATTCGTTTTGAGACACTTTTTGGGATTTTGGTGGAGAGCCTTAGTGTTTTTCTTCGTAGTTTTATTTTCCTTTATTTTTATTTTCCTACGTTGCACCCCGGTTGCCTAGGCCGGGGTGTAACACAGAATACTTCATTAATCCCGAGGGAAATTAGGGTTACAGCAGGCAGCACACTAATGGCGCATGCGCACTTACAAAGGAACCTTCTGACCAACTTTACACAAACATCACATTGGGGAGACATGTCAGAAAGGTAGGCTGATAGGAAAAAACAACGAAAATACACTACATGAGGTAAGAGGAGGAGAAAAAAAACTCCACTCAGACTGAGCTCCTAATGGGAGAACAGTTTGATAACAGAAAAAACACCTCAGCACAAAAGCACATGACTATCAATACACCATAGAAACACAAGACAAGCAACAGGGGCGGGTAAGGGTAAGAGAGAGCCGGTGTAGACAGCACATCCGGTCCTGCAGCATATCTGCGCTGGTCCAGTTGACTGCCATCTTCCCCGGTAGGGCACAAGCATCGAAGGCGTTGGAAAGGGAGGGGGGATGAGTGAGTGCTTATCAGTGTAAGTGTATGTGTTTGCATGTCCATAGTTTAGCTGAGACAGTGTCCTTCGGCCTATCAGGCTAAGTAAACAGTCCTCCAGCCAATCCAGGTGTCCTTGCATGGGACGGGAAGAATAGCCGTAACACAGTCATTATCAGGGAGTGATTGTTCGGCTCCAGCCTTGGGCCTGCAGCTGGCGCCGTTATGTGGGTCCGCAATCTCAATGTTGATTTTGTAAATTTCCATGCGAGCAGCCCAGGAGAATTTTCAGGCTGCCCTAACATTCCGACACTGGTCTCTCGATCTCCCGTTGGAGAGCCGCGAGCCTCCCCATGATGGTATCAAACTTCTGTACCATGGTGTTGTCATTCTTTTGATTCTGAGACCTCACAGCTGCAGTGATCCATTCCGCGATGTCTTCCAACTGTCGCTCAAGGGTCCCATTTTGAGCAGGCCTCTCTCTGATGTATCCCCCCATACGCTCAATGTTGTTGCTTTGAGCCTTCACAGCCGATGCAAATGTCTCCAAGGTGTTGACCATATTACGTTCGTTGTGAGGGGTCGCGCCTCGTCCCATCGCTTCGATTCCAGCGGGCAGCCTTGGGGGGGTTTGAACAGCCGGTTCCGCTCTCTTATTTCTCTGATAAACCAGGGCTAAGCCAACTCCGATCAGCATGAACCCTGTTATCACGGTTCCGAATAGATAGATATCTTCAGCGTCCTCGATCAACAGTCCCGCCAGGCACATGACCCTCCAGTTCTGCCACCCGTGCATCGTGTATCCGGCAGGGAAAGTCCCTCCAGGGCACTCAGGCTCTCCCAAGCCCAGACTTCTCGTTAAGAAAAGGGTGCCAATAGCATTCAGAGACCAGTTGATCAAATCCATAATTCTTTTAGGTTTTAGAGAACGACCGTGTGAGTCTATTCCAGGGAAAGTAATTCAAACGAGACAAGACAAGGACATAGAGGCTAAGCAGGAAAGATAAGGGTGAGGAGGAGAGGAGAAAAGTGCGACCGCCTTCGCTGAGAGCCAAGAGATTAGATAGTAGAGGAAAGTTTCACCCTCACTTGGTTGCTTCAGTGGCGAGGGGGAAGTGCTGATTGGGCGCCCGTAGGGAATTGCTCGCACTTCAATCTCCAGCCATTGGCCAACTTTAGAGTAACCAGGTAGTAGGTTGTGACAGACCCCTACGTAGCCATGGGAAGGTGGACCCTCCTGGTTACCTTGACTACGACACTCACCTTTACAGGACAGAGACAGAATCGGCAAATACAGACTATTATGTCTGTTCCCATATGCCCAGCATGTCAACACACCCCACACTATATGTGTTCCTGGACCAACTCCCAGGGAAGAACCACTCCATGATACTAGCAGAGGAAGGGGGACTTTGCGTCCTCTTCAACAACACCTGCTGCACTTACATACCAGACGATGTACATTCATCAAACATGACTGACGCCCTGAATGCTTTGAGACAGATCCAGCAGGCCCAAAATCAGGGCTATGTAAGTGATACAAGTGACTGGTTTTCTTGGCTTTACACTGGCTCCTGGTTACAGGTGCTAAAAGGACGACTCATCGGAGTTGGGATATTTTTACTTTTATTTTATGTCTTTGTAACGTGTATATTGCCATGTCTAAAACTCATGATTAACCGCATAATATTTGCCACTGTTGCTGCATATACAGCCGTGACAAATGATGATGATGACTCTGACCTGTTGAAACATGAAGATTTTGTGTGATTAATGACGATGTGACAGAAAATGTACAACAAGATGTTACATACTGATGTCTCATTGAAGGTTTTACTGACAACAGGAGGGAATGTCAATGGAAAATTGTACTTAGTAGTCAGTATAATCTTTTAATGATATAAGTTTGCATATGGTAGAATACTGCATGTAATCATTTGTGTTTAGAAGTATATAGTTGGTGGCATATTGAAAGAATGTCTCATCCTAGGAGGTCTGTAACATTCCAGGGTGTTCTGGCGTTCACCCCCACATCCTGGGAGTATGGGAGAGGTCATACCTTCTCTTATTGTTTTATGGTAGGATAAATGTGGCTATGTCTGTTTTAGTCTAAGTGCCTTTTGTTTAGATGAACTGCTGGACGTCCAGACCAGCAGGTTTAGGGAAGGTTCGTGCATGTAGGAGATGTGCCGCGGTCCCGTTCCTTGATAAAAGTAATAGTTCCACGGCCACCAGAAGGACAAAAACTCTCTCAATCCACATGATTGAGTAAAAGATAATAAACGGATGAAAATACAAGTCAGAAAAAAAAGAATAAGTAAGAAAACAGAGCTAAACTAAGAGAAAAAGCAGGAGCGACTGTAACAGCCTGCACACTGGTTGGCGCATGAGCACTGATAGATTTTTGGTGATTCGAAACGCCGTTTACGTGTGGACGAAACAGCTGCGTTTTCAAAAATACCCATGTAGGTGTGGACGTAGCATAAAAGAGTTTATTTCGTTACTACCTGTAATTTATTGCAGATTACTTGTATTTGCTCAATTGCTTACTAAATGTTTGAGGTGTGAAATAAACCGCAATGGAGCAAAATATGGGTGTGTGTGGTTGGAGGATGCTTGCGCGCGTGTGCACGCGGGGGGGGGGGGGGGGGGGGGCAATTTTCTTGTAAAACAAAGGGGGTCTAGCAAAAAGAGTTTGGGAACCACTGCTCTAGCAGACCATTACATGGGGAAACCTTTTGGATACAAGCGCGCTGATCCACACAAGTGTGCACACGGGTGTTCACTAGTGATGTGTCCTGTGTGTCGAAGCGTCGAATCGTGTGTCGGGTAATCTCGGGGGCGTTTTTGTGAAGCGCGTATCGAGGCTTGCCTTGATTACGTATGCAGTGACGTTCGAGGCCTAGCGGGCAGTCCGTACCACGTGACTGATTCAGGGACTGGTTCACCGGTTCACGCCAGATTCGAAATAAAATGGGCCGAAAAACAGCTGATTCCCCATCACACTGTGTTGTGGAATTGGATTACGTACGTGCTACATAGTTACTTGAGCATTTCTTCTTCGATGGAACCAGCAAGGAAGACATGTTTTTTTTTTAATTTTGTCTCTCCTAATAAAGTATGCACACAGTAATAAATATCACAAATGATAAACACCACAATATAAATAAACAACACTACACGTCCTATAATCTGATTTCTGTCTTTTAGTTTATTAAAAAGTGAAGCACCAAACACTAGTTTGTGTCATTATCCAGATGTACATAAGCATGATTACACAGGTACTAGGAGCGGGTTTTGATTAGAGATGGCACGATACCACTTTTTTATGTCCGATACCGATACCGATATCATAAATTTGGATATCTGCCGATACCGATATGAATCCGATATAGTGTTTTTTAATCAACAAAACTGTTTTTTTTAAATATCTTGCTGCATTTTGTATAAGTTCATACTCAAGTTTAAAACAACAACTACACTAAAGCTATTCTGTTATACCTGTATGCAAAAAAATATATTTCATAGTTCAGCAATACTGATCAATCTAATAAACTTAAACCTACACCATCCTCCCTATTCTGGTATTTTAAAGAGTACTTAGCATAAATATTAAGCAACCTAACTAATAGGGTTCCAACTCTCAGCAACAACAAAAATAAATAAATAAAAAATAGGGAACCACCCCTCACGCGCCACCTCATGATGCTTAATCGACGTAATCAACCTTAATTTGATGCAGTGTGAAAAAAATGCACAGAAATCAATTATTTTTCAAGAAATATTAAATAGATTCAACATCTTTCTTCAACAAAATTGCAGACTGCACAGATGGTACCTTCCCAAAGGAAAAAGTACTATAGCTTACTAGGGTATATATATATATATATATATATTAGACTTAATAGTTACTATATACAGTAATGGACTTCTATTCATTTTGCATCAAATTAAAACTTTGGGTGTCAGATAATTATTTATTAAAAGCTAGACATTTTAAATGAGAATAAGAAAGAAAAGTATGTCTTTGTGCCCCCTTTTCCCTGTTAATGCCCTATCGGCCCCCCTGGCTAAACTTTGCTAGATCCGCCCCTGCACAGTTACCAGCCGTCAGCTGCATAGAAAAAAGATCCTCGAGTAGAAAGTAATATTAAATAAATTCTAACAACAGCTTATCAAGCTTAAACGTGCTGCTGTTGTTCAGCCGCTGGTTTCCTCTTTCTGGTGCAAAGTGGGCCAAAAGCAAACTAGAGAGATGGACTCGCGACAGAAAAGCCGATCAGCTGATCGTTAAGCAGTTTCATGATTGAAGTAGCAGCAAGAAGAGGCAGTTGTTTGTTAAGCTTAAAGCAGGAATGCTTTACAAACATTCAGAGATGGACTTACACACTTGCTTTACTTCTCTCGGGATAACTTTGTCGGAGATGAAATGCCAGGTTGCTAGCGAAGCTCCAAATGCTATCCAGACCACTGACAGCCACAGCCGCTCTATCACGTGATGCATACTGCTCCGACGTGCTAACGTTCTGAGGTGAGTTACGGCGTGTTGCAAGTTTTGTGAGGTGCTTTCGTGATATTTAATGGATCGGATTACATTTTTTATTTTTCTCTGATATCCGATCCAGTAATCTAGGTCAATATCGGACCGATACCGATACGTAATATCGGATCGGTCCATCTCTAGTTTTGATTATCGATTAAAATCGATTCTAGCTTGGATAACGTGATATCGATTCATTAAAATCCTGAATTGATTTTTAATATAAATATTACTACATTTCAACAACCACCAAACAGCTAAAAATGTAAATGAGAGGAGGTACACCGATTCTGCACAAAGACGTAAACACAAGGCGTGGACCGCTGACGGATCAGAATCAGTGAGATGTCGCCTTTCTCACCAGACAGCACGGACACGGTCGGGGCTGAAAGCCGACAGTTCACTGATTCTGATCCGTCGGCGGGTCCGTGCTTCGTGTTTACGCCTTTTTGCGCTGATTCTGAAGCTGCAGGTTTTATTTCTCTTCAAACAATATTGACCGAACCAGCAGAAAAAAAGAACTACGCTTCACATAAACATTGTCATGAATTTCCTCTGACTTTTGCTGTTTTGCTTTCACCAGGATAAAATCCCACTTCATGCACAGCTTTCTCTCTCTCACTCTCTCTCACACACACACACACACACACACACACACACACACACACACACACACACACACACACACACAGTATACTTCAAGAACAGTTTCCCGTCTAAAAATCAGTTTTCTGCATTATTCGCTTGTTTGTTACGCATAAGACCTCTGTTGTTTGTCAGCCGCTGTTCTTTCCCATTTAAATACTTCCGAAAAGAAAACCTAATTTCTGCCGTTCAATACCCAGATAGCAAGGAGACATTGAACAGATGTTGATTTTCTATCTGAACCATCAGAATCGTCAGGATTGAAATGTCAACATAAAACTAATGTTGAAACAACATTGAAATACTGATGAAACCTGACACTGACATTGAAATAACATTGATTCACTGTTGTTCTGTCATCGTTGATTGTTGATCTATTTATAGTTGACAAGGTGACAACAATCGCGTTGAAAAACCATCGATTTATGGTTGAGCGGGAAATTAAAGCTGCTGCCACTTGGACTATTCCGCAGCACCCCTATCACATTGGTACATCCCTCCAGGTAACCATTGTCTTGTACAGTAGAGCGGGACATTAGATTTACTCTCAGCGGAATTGACCGGAGAAGGCATCAGTTCATGCACTGCACTGGCCTGCACCACGATTAGTATAAGGAAAGAATGAATGACTTTTGTTCTATTCGTTATTTCCACGGTTGTATTTGAATAACA
This sequence comes from Aulonocara sp. 'chitande type north' Nkhata Bay, assembly GCF_057382095.1. Classification (NCBI taxonomy): domain Eukaryota; kingdom Metazoa; phylum Chordata; class Actinopteri; order Cichliformes; family Cichlidae; genus Aulonocara; species Aulonocara sp. 'chitande type north' Nkhata Bay. The sequence goes on from NC_141346.1 coordinate 13,680,280, forward strand.
GTAAAAAAAACAAAACAAACTTGTTAATGTAAAGTTTCGGATAAAATGTGGGAGCCCGAAATTGTGTCTACTTTCATCTTACAATCCGGCAACAAATAAATTGCACTGCAAACAAAGTCTATCAACAAAGAAAACATTTTCGTTTCATACTTTTCCGTTATATTCCCTTACAAAGCTAGCTTTAACGCTTCGAGGGTTCCTTTGTTCTTGCCGTCACCTCGGCGCTTGACCCAGACTTTCGCTCTGTAGTTGCTTTTTAGCATAGTACTACAAAAAATTGTAAATCTGTGATATATGATTGATAAACGTAAAGGTAAATGTATAAATGTGTTCAATGACTTTGTTACTTTTAATGATTGGAGAGCACCCGCTTCGATTCGCACTCAATTCAAACTTTACGTTGCACGCTCACCTAACTTTACGCTGCACGCTCACCTAACTTGCGTTTGCACCTTTTGTCCACACGTAAACTGCGTTTAGCATTTACGTGTGGACGAGGAAGACGGAGAAAACGCAGCGTCAAAGGTGTGCGCCTATTTTGACGCCACACTGTGCGCCAAGTTTTTGTCTCGGTGCCATGAATTCCTACAATGGCAGACTTAGACAAAATACTGTTAATTTTATTATCTTCAGTGTTTAAATGCTTACATATACAGGTTTGCTTGTAATTGTTGCCTATATACATTTTAAGCTATTATTTATTATTTAGTTCAATCAATAGATCAAGTTTTGTAGTGACTCCACTTTTATGACCATTTGGGACTTTAACCCACAAAATGACCAATTCCCTATCAAACTAATTGGGACTCTAACCCAATTTCACTGTTTTACTTTACCTTGGGACTCTAACCCAGTATTTTAACTTACAAACTTCAACTTGAATTAGTCTCTCAGCAGTCCAACTGCTTTAACTTCAATCAGCAGTCCAACTGCTTTAAATCTCTCAGCTGTCCAACTGCTTTAAATACTCAGTACTGTCACTTTCAACGTTTCATTATCATTACTTCAGCTTCAGTTCTCATGAGATTTTTTCATCAAAATCAAAACAGACATCTACCAGTAATTTCAGTGAGTAGACTTTAATTTTATCATGTCCAATTTGGCACACTTTGGAAATAGATTCAACAGGTAGTCCCTTACCTTTGTATAAGCCGGCTTATGCCCACTCACGTCAGACCACTGGCTTTTGCCTGTCCGTTCGACAACCTCGGACCGTCCAAACCTCCAACTTCCACCCCAATACCACAGGACGAGCCCCCAAACTGTTACGGATTCAAATATTGGGGATGGATACAAGAGGAAAAACCAAAATAACAACACTGGTCCGGCCGGGTTGAGTCAAACGATGATTTTAATGATCACACGCGTGGGAGATGGACACCGTACGCAGACAGCATCAGATCTCAAAATGGTGGAGCATTGATCAAACTCTTATAGCCTCTAGTGGCCCCCACCTAATCATAAAAGCCTAAACATTCATATTCTTTCTCTCACACAGCACCTAAGCTACGACCTTGGCTCCCTGTTTATCTGCTCCTGCTGAGATGGGGCAGAAAACCTCTCCAGTATACAGTGGGGCAAAAAAGTATTTAGTCAGCCACCGATTGTGCAAGTTCCCCCACCTAAAATGATGACAGAGGTCAGTAATTTGCACCAGAGGTACACTTCAACTGTGAGAGACAGAATGTGAAAAAAAAATCCATGAATCCACATGGTAGGATTTGTAAAGAATTTATTCGTAAATCAGGGTGGAAAATAAGTATTTGGTCAATAACAAAAATACAACTCAATACTTTGTAACATAACCTTTGTTGGCAATAACAGAGGTCAAACGTTTACTATAGGTCTTTACCAGGTTTGCACACACAGTAGCTGGTATTTTGGCCCATTCCTCCATGCAGATCTTCTCGAGAGCAGTGATGTTTTGGGGCTGTCGCCGAGCAACACGGACTTTCAACTCCCGCCACAGATTTTCTATGGGGTTGAGGTCTGGAGACTGGCTAGGCCACTCCAGGACTTTCAAATGCTTCTTACAGAGCCACTCCTTTGTTGCCCGGGCGGTGTGTTTTGGATCATCATCATGTTGGAAGACCCAGCCTCATTTCATCTTCAAAGTTCTCACTGATGGAAGGAGGTTTTGGCTCAAAATCTCATGATACATGGCCCCATTCATTCTGTCCTTAACACGGATCAGTCGTCCTGTCCCCTTGGCAGAAAAACAGCCCCATAGCATGATGTTTCCACCCCCATGCTTCACAGTAGGTATGGTGTTCTTGGGATGCAACTCAGTATTCTTCTTCCTCCAAGCACGACGAGTTGAGTTTATACCAAAAAGTTCTACTTTGGTTTCATCTGACCACATGACATTCTCCCAATCCTCTGCTGTATCATCCATGTGCTCTCTGGCAAACTTCAGATGGGCCTGGACATGCACTGGCTTCAGCAGCGGAACACGTCTGGCACTGCGGGATTTGATTCCCTGCCGTTGTAGTGTGTTACTGATGGTGACCTTTGTTACTTTGGTCCCAGCTCTCTGCAGGTCATTCACCAGGTCCCCCCGTGTGGTTCTGGGATCTTTGCTCACCGTTCTCATGATCATTTTGACCCCACGGGATGAGATCTTGCATGGAGCCCCAGATCGAGGGAGATTATCAGTGGTCTTGTATGTCTTCCATTTTCTGATGATTGCTCCCACAGTTGATTTTTTCACACCAAGCTGCTTGCCTATTGTAGATTCACTCTTCCCAGTCTGGTGCAGGTCTACAATACTTTTCCTGGTGACCTTCGAAAGCTCTTTGGTCTTGGCCATGGCGGAGTTTGGAGTCTGACTGTTTGAGGCTGTGGACAAGTGTCTTTTATACAGATGATGAGTTCAAATAGGTGCCATTCATACAGGTAACGAGTGGGGGACAGAAAAGCTTCTTACAGAAGACGTTACAGGTCTGTGAGAGCCAGAGATTTTCCTTGTTTGAGGTGACCAAATACTTATTTTCCACCCTAATTTACGAATAAATTCTTTACAAATCCTACCATGTGAATTCATGGATTTTTTTTCCACATTCTGTCTCTCACAGTTGAAGTGTACCTCTGGTGCAAATTACTGACCTCTGTCATCATTTTAAGTGGGGGAACTTGCACAATCGGTGGCTGACTAAATACTTTTTTGCCCCACTGTAGTTTTAGTTTGCATTATTCTCCTGAATTGACTGAAGGTGATAACTATTGCATTTGTTAAACTGATTTGCATTACATTAGCCTGCTGATTTATTGTGAATGAATGATATTGTTTTATGATGCATTATACTGCTGAGTTATAAGAAATACTGTTCGCAGAAAGTCATCGCCTTATTTGTCTGATTAGAAGAGAACAGAATACAGTGGGGCAAAAAAGTATTTAGTCAGCCACCGATTGTGCAAGTTCCCCCACTTAAAATGATGAGGTGACCAAATACTTATTTTCCACCCTAATTTACGAATAAATTCTTTACAAATCCTACCATGTGAATTCATGGATTTTTTTTTTCACATTCTGTCTCTCACAGTTGAAGTGTACCTCTGGTGCAAATTACTGACCTCTGTCATCATTTTAGGTGGGGGAACTTGCACAATCGGTGGCTGACTAAATACTTTTTTGCCCCACTGTATACCGTAAAAAAAAAAAATAAACATTTACCGTATTTCCCGGACTACAAAGCGCACCTGAATATTAGCCGCACAAGCTAAAATCAGGGGGAAATCCTGTTTTTTACATACATTAGCCGCACCTGACCAAAAGCCGCAGGTGTTTCAATGTTGACTTATCATATGTAAGAGAATGTGCACAAAGCGAATTGTCAGGAAAGAGATGGCTGTTTGGAGACATCACTTTTATTAATATTTTGAAAAACAAGTTATGGGTACATATTTGCATAACTTTTTAGAATCAGAGAATCAGAAACTTTATTGTCATTGTCATGAGAACAACGAAATTAAGAATGGTCCCCGATCATTGCATCATCCCTAGCAATATCAAAATATAAATAAAACAATAAAATTCAATAAATAAAATAGATAGAATACTTAAAATACTAATAAGATATAACAGTAAAACATTCACATACATTCCCACACACATGCTTCAGACCGTGCATAGATTAACACAAGAGTGGCGTGATGGACATTTAGGGTTGTGATGGCATGGCACACATGGTAAGCTCCACACCTCACCACCCGTTGATTCACTTTAGTTTAATTTACAGTCACTACTTTAAAATATTCTACTTATTGTTCAATATCGTTTCTTTATTAAATGTATTCATTTTTCCATCACACCTTCCAATGTTTATATGGCGTGCACACACATTGCAAGGTCAAAGTTCTGTTTTATGTTATATTAATACATCTTTCTTTGTTTGAGTTACCTGGGGGTTGGCTTCTCCTCCTGTCTGGCAAAAGGTGTGGCAAAGGGCTGGGAGACCTGAAATACTGCTGACAGCCTAATTGGATTGCACCACATGCTTCATTGCCTGGGGGGTGTTTCATGTTTGTTTAAATGTTTTGTATTAGTTGGTTATATGGCAGCCGTCTTGTTTTCCCCCGTGTGTGTCATTTGGTTTAGCTAAACCAGTATTTAAGTCCCCCTGTGTGTCATTTCAGCAGGTCAGTTTACCATATGTTTGTTTGAGGTTTTGTTAATTATTATCTTGAGTTTAGTCTATTGAGTTGACCTCTTTTATTGGTCTGCCTGTTTAAGTTTTGGCTTTGTTAAATATATTTTCATATTTTTGGGTCAATAAAACCCGTTTTTTGAATTAAACAACCTGTGTCCTTTATGCTTTACTGCTTGGTCCCTGACAAGGGTATATGTACAAGTAGCGGTAATTACAAGTACGAAACATGTACTGTGCTTCATAAATGAGTAACAAATGTAGTACATAACAATAACCTACAACACACCAGAAAAATAGATTCGGACTACCTTTTAGGCTCAGGTGCAGTGACAGGGCTTTAACAAGAAGAAAAGTCAGTCATTCAGCACCATCTTTCTCTTCTTCCTGCGCACTAAAACCACCAAAATCCTCTTCTCCAGTGTCGGATACGAACAGGCTCAGGATGGCTTCGTCATCCACTCTCAGCTTCTTTCCTTCGTTGTCACTTTCAAAACAAAAGAAGTCCTCGTTGTCAGTGTCAGAGTCGAACACCCTCTGAAGGGCCGTGGCAGTGTCCTCCTCTTCATCATGCAGCAGTCCAGCCCTTCGAAAACCGTTGGTGATCGTGGATGTTTTCACACTTTTCCACGCTGTCAGAATCCACTGGTGGAGTTGAGCATAACTTGCTTTTCGCAAGTTTATCACCGCTGGTCATCCACGACTCCGGCTGAACGCGTAGCGCTACTTTGAAGTTTGTTTTTCGCGCTACTTGTACGGCACTATGTTGCCTTGCGGATGGACATGTGACCAACATACCACTCTTGAACCCCGATCCTTCCGCCAGGCAACGTAGTGCCGTACAACAGCGGAACAAACAAAACAAATCGTCTTACGATATCACAAAAATCATGGACAATCCATAGAAAAGCCGCACCTGACTAAAAGCCGCAGGGTTCAAAGCTTGTGCAAAAAGTAGCGGCTTATAGCCTGACAATTACGGTACTTGTTCTGCGACCAATTCTTTATTTTTCACACCAAACTATTTAATAAGACAAACTTTACACAGAGTTAATCAAATATAACTAATGCTTTAACATTATCAGGATTTCATAATAAAAACTACAGATTCCATCTGAACTCTGTGGAGCCTGATCTCAAGTCCAACTCTGAAACCAGAAGAGGATCTTTCTCTCTCTTCAGAGTCATTGTGATCCAGTGATTTCAGTCCTGCATGATCAGGCTGATGTTTGCACAGAGCAGATAATGAAGTGAATGTTTTTGCACATTGGTAACAGTGAAACAGTTTATTTACAGCGTGGGATCGTTTGTGTTCGGAGTATGAACTGAGATTCCTGAAGCTCTTGTCACACTGGTCACAGCTGAAGTTCACTTCCATGTGTGTACGTTCATGTTTGTTACGATGACCTGATTGTGAGAAGCTTTTGTCACAGTGTCTGCACTTGTATGGTGTCTCTCTTCTGTGGATTCACTTATGATTGTTCTTTAAGCTCACGTGCAGTGGTGAAGGATGACCCACACTAGTCACAGGTGTGCTTTTTGACCCCAATGTGGAAGAGTTCGTGTATTTTTAATGTACTTGGTGTGTGGAAGCCTCTTCCACATTCTTTGCAGTAGTTCATTTTGTCTCCAGTGTGTCTACGTTGATGTGGTTTTAGGTCCCGTTGATGATTGAAGTTTTTCCACAAAGGTCACAGAGAAACTCTTTCCCACCACCACAGTGAACGATAAGGCTGAGAACAGGATCCATCTGTGTTGCTCTACTTCTAAACAAAGACAGTGTAAGTCAGGTTACAAGTAAGTCTTCTAAGTCAGACTTGTTCCAAACAATCAGGTTAAAATTACAAGATAAAACATAAATACATCCTCACAGTAACTGCACTTGTAGAGTTACTTTCTGGTGTGGCTCTGTTGGTGTCTTTTCAGGTGATATGGAGTTTTAAAAGTCTTCTGACACAGGTCACATTTGAAAGGTCTCTCCTCAGTGTGGCTAAACATGTGTTGTTGTAACTGTGCATCTGTTGTAAACGGTTTCCCACACTGATCACAGCAGTAAACATCATTTCCAGTGTGAATCAGTAGGTGAATATTTCGGTACTGTATGTTGTTGAAAGTTTTTCCACAAAAGTCGCAGCTGTACGCCTTAATTCCAGAGTGGGTAACCCTATGCTTCTGTAAGTGTTCATTTCGAGCAAAAGCTTTTGCACACAAGCCACAGATGTACTCTTTAACTCCACTGTGGATGAGTTTGTGGTTTTTTAAACCTCCAGCCTGGGTAAAAGACTTTCCACACAAGTCACAGCTATAAGGTTTAACTCCATTGTGGATGAGTTGGTGAGTTTTTAAGTGCCCAGCCTGGGTAAAAGACTTCCCACACTCATCACAGCTGTAAGGTTTAACTCCACTGTGGATGAGTTGGTGTCTTTTTAAGCTTCCAGCCCAGTTAAAAGACTTTCCACACAAGTCACAGCTGTAAGTTTCCTCTCCCTTTCTTCTGTGAGGTTTGTCGGCCTCCTGAGAGCCCTGACTTCTCGCTTCACGTTGGTCCTGCAGTGACAGAGATACAAACAGAGGCAGTGAGTGAAATGCAGTCATGGAACATGACTGCATTTCTGTAACTGTAACTCCCTCCATTAGTGGAATTTAATGTGACAAAAAACACATTGTTGGTGTGTTACCACCACCTTGTGGTCCGCATGTGCACATGTAGTGTCACATTACAATGATGTGCAATGAGAGTTGTACTGAAAATGACATTCTTGAAGAAATACTGATAAGTGGAGAAAATCTTTTACTTCTTAAAAATTTTTGAGTTCAACAGATGATATTGTTGTTTCAATATGTGCTGATAAAATATGATTTTTGTATTTTCTTCTAACTTCTGTGGTTTTTGGTTGTGAATGTAGATTCTGTATATATGGAGGAGCCCAGGATGGAAAAGATAAAGCTGCTGTTAACGTGTTATTAAAAACCAACCAGCTGTGCACACAGTTTCAATAACAGTGTAACTGTGATATTTTTCTCACCTTCTGTATTGAAGTCATTGTTTCCTCTGTAGTGGCTGAGCTGAGTCCAAATGGCTGAAATTGTTCCTCTGCTGCACCACCAGACCCTTCTCCTCCTGTTACTCAGCTGGGACACAAAAACTATATAGACGTATTTTATCCCTGACAAAAAGAAGCAGAGCAAATAAAAATTACTACACTCCTCAGTGACAAAAAATACCCATGAAGCTTCAAGGTAAAACCCCAGAAGCAACTACAAAAAGAAAGTCATCAGTTGCCTACAAGAACCTGAAAGGTAAAAAGCCACTGACTGTCCTGTATGTCACCGCCTTTACCCGGGGGATGCGACACCCTGTATATATGGACTTCCATAGTTCCACCGCCTTTACCCAGGGGATGCGACACCCTGTATATATGGATTACCATAGTTCCACAAAGGAGTCCAGCTTGGAAATGTTGTAGCAGTATAAACTCAGCCAACTACAACATTTCCAAGCACCTCATTACCATCCTAGCTCCCCTAGGATGGTAATGAGGTTTTTAAAAAACATTTAAAAAATCACTTTGTTAATGTGGAATTCAAAAAGTATTTCACAAATGGAGAATGTATTCTACAATTCATTATTTAAGCACAGAATTCTTTATTTTGGTGTGCGTGGCTGCTGTGGTCCTCCATATGGGGCTAAGGTAAGGCAAGGCAAGGCAAATTTATTTGTATAGCACAATTCAACAACAAGGTGATTCAAAGTGCTTTACAGAGACATTAGAAACAAAAACAAATAAAAAGCATGATTTAAAATTGATTAAAACAAGCAAACAAACAAACTAACTAAACACACACATTTCACACCTGTTCGCGCGATCTGAACCCTTATCGTAAGGGGAGCTACCAGTCCTTCTGTGGACGAGCTACTTTCTATTTTAAATTCCCTGAATTTAAAATACTCTCTAGACCCAGTCTAGACCCAGCTGGGGAGCTACCCAGAGCTCTAAACCCACTTAACAAACAAACAAACAAACAAACAAACAAAACAGTATATAAAATCAAAACAGATAAAATCAGAACAGTAGATAAAATCAGTAGTTAATGTAAGTTTTGAAATTTAAGCTTAACAAACAAACAAAACAGTATATAAAATCAAAAGAGATAAAATCAGAACAGTAGATAAAATCTGTAGTTAGTGTAAGTTTTGAAATTTAAGCTTAAAAGTGTGGATTTGGTGCTTTATTCAAATGCAGCTGAGAATAGGTGAGTCTTCAACCTGGATTTAAATAAACTGAGTGTTTCAGCTGATCTGAGGCTTTCTGGGAGTTTGTTCCAGATATAAGGAGCATAAAAGCTGAATGCAGCTTCTCCGTGTCTGGTTCTGACTCTGGGAACTGATAAAAGACCGGATCCAGATGACCTGAGGGATCTGGAAGGTTCATACTGGGTCAGGAGGTCACTGATGTATTTTGGTCCTAAACCATTCAGAGCTTTATAGGCCAGCATCAGAACTTTAAAGTCTATCCTCTGACGGACAGGCAGCCAGTGTAAAGACCTCAGAGCTGGACTGATGTGGTCCACTTTTTTGGTCTTAGTGAGGACTCGAGCAGCAGAGTTCTGAATGAGCTGTAGTTGTCTGACTGATTTTTTAGGTAGACCTGTAAAGATGCTGTTACAGTAATCAAGCCTACTAAAGATGAAAGCATGGACTAGTTTTTCCAGGTCCTGTTGAGACATCAGATCTTTTATCCTTGAAATATTCTTGAGGTGATAGTAAGCTGAATTTGTTATTGTCTTAATGTGTTTTTCTAAGTTTAGGTCTGCATCCATCACTACACCCAAATTTCTCACCTGGTTGGTGGTTTTTAGGTGTATAGATTGAAGTTCTCTGGTGACCTGTAATCATTTTTCTTTGGCGCCAAAGACTATTACCTCAGTTTTGTTTTTGTTTAGTTGGAGGAAATTGTGGCACAACCAGTCATTAATTTCCTCAATGCATTTACCAAGAGCCTGTACAGTGCCTCGGTCTCCTGGTGACATTGTGATATATATTTGTGTGTCATCTGCATAGCTGTGGTAGTTTATTTTGTTGTTCTTTATAATCTGTGCCAGTGGGAGCATGTAAATGTTAAACAGAGGGGGTCCCAAGATGGAACCTTGGGGAACTCCACATGTGATACTTGTCTGCTCGGATGTGAAGTTACCTATTGATACAAAGTATTTCCTGTTTTCTAAGTATGTTTTGAACCAGTTTGTTACAGTTCCTGAAAGACCTGCCCAGTTCTCCAGTCGTTTGAGTAATATGTTGTGGTCAACTGTATCAAATGCTGCACTGAGATCCAGTAAAACTAGGACTGACATTTTTCCACTGTCTGTGTTCAGACATATGTCATTAAACACTTTTGTCAGAGCGGTTTCAGTGCTGTGGTTCTGTCTAAAACCTGACTGGAAGGCATCGTAGCAGTTATTCTGTTTTAAGAAGTAATTGAGCTGTTGAGAAACTGCTTTTTCAATGATCTTACTTAAAAATGGGAGATTTGAGATCGGCCTGTATTTTTTCCTTTGTGTCTTGTCAAGATTGTCCTTTTTTAGTATAGGTTTGAATATACAGCAGTTTTTAGTGGTTCTGGAAACACACCTGACATTAAGGAAAAGTTGACGATCTGTAACAGGTCTGACTCTAAAGTCTTTGAGACCTTTTTGAAAAAACTTGTTGGCAGGACATCTAAACAGCAAGAGGAGGAGTTCAGTTGACCTAAGATGTCCTCCAGGTCTTTGCTGTTAATCGGGTGAAACTGTTTGATGGTGTTTAAACAGTTTTTCGGTGGACACAGTACATATCCTGGATCTGCTGTTGATGTACCAACTGCTTGTCTAATCTTTTGGATTTTGTCTGTGAAGAATTTGGCAAAGTCATTGCAGGCCATGGTTGAATGAAGTTCAGCTGCCACTGGCACAGGAGGGTTTGTTAGCCTGTCAACTGTAGAAAATAAGACCCGAGCATTATGGCTGTTTTTAGTGATGATGTCAGAGAAGTAGGACCTTCTTGCACTCCTCAGTTGTAAATTATAATTGTGAAGTTTCTCTTTATAGATGTCATAATGAACCTGGAGGTTTGTTTTTCTCCATCTGTGCTCAGCTTTCCTACACTCTCTTTTTTCATTTTTCACTAGTGTGGAGTTTCTCCATGGAGACTTTTTCCTTCCAGAGATAACCTTCACCTTAATGGGGGTAATAGTGTCCATTACATTTAACATTTTTGCATTAAAGCTATTGACGAGCTCATTGACTGAACCTTTGGACAGGTCAGGTGTTAATGGGAAGACCTGGTTAAAGATCTCACTACTGTGTTCAGTTATACACCGTTTTGTGATCACTGCTGTTGATATATTTGTGTGGGCTGAGATTTTACTTTCAAAGAAAACACAGTAATGATCAGATAAGCCCACATCAGACACAGTAATGTTTGAAATGCTCAGGCCCTTGGAGATCAGTAGATCAAGAGTGTGTCCTCTATTATGTGTGGCCTCTGTTACATGCTGAGTCAGCCCAAAGTTGCCCAGAGTGTTACTCAGGTCTTTAGTCCCTTTGTCTTGAGGGTTGTCCACATGGATGTTAAAATCCCCAACAATAATTACACAGTCGAAATCAACACAGATCACAGACAGCAGTTCACTGAGGTCATTAAAAAAGTCTGTGCAGTATTTGGGAGGCCTGTAAACATTAAGAAACACAACTTTGGATGGGGCCTTCAGCTGTAAAGCCACATATTCAAAAGACTGAAAACTTCCAGGAGATAGCTGCTTACATTGAAATGATTCATTAAATAACAAAAATCATAGAAGTGGCACACATCACATCACCTGTTGAAGGTGTTAACAACACCTTTACATCCACTTGGTGAACTCGCAAACGCTTAGGATTTAGCTGAACCTGACTTTAGATGTTTCTGAAACAAGAAGGACATATTGATTTGCTCTCCTGATATTGAGAGTGTAGTATTGATATTTTAACCTTCAAGGAGCACAAAATGTATTAATCCTACTAACACATACACGCATGTAATGAAGCTCAAGAAGACCAGATAGTATTTTAAGCCTGTGTTTCTGATTTCATGGTTCACTTAGTGGGATGAGAAGCAATATATGAACTAGTGGACTAATATTATATTAGGAAAGATGATTGAATTATAGCAGGGGTGAACAGAATGCAGCAGAGGGATTAAATGAGTGAGACTAGTAGATTCTTAGTTTCTTGTTCCTGATGTGTAGGGGAAGTTTTACCATGACATACACCGTGTTACATGGGATGAAACTTGCATTTTTGTTACCAAGTGGAAGTGAAAAATCCTAAAACTAGGCTTTCATATTTTTACATTTTGTAGAATTTTATTTTATTTTATTTATGTTTGAGGAGTGCACTGAAAGTTAGGTTTGAAAATCTGCTCTCCTTCAAGCAGGCCTGCATGATTGGAACTAAAAGTGCTATACAAAACTGTTGCTTTAAAAACGATGGTAAAGTGAGCTTCTCCACCTTACAATGGGCTCTGGAGAAAGTCACCTATGTGGGACACGATTAGATAGTAAGTCCTAAGTCCCTTGTCTAAAAGGAATCAGCAAGGTAATCCATTCTGAATTCATCTTTTTTCTTTTTTGAAATGATGTCATGTTGCTGGCAGTTAGTGATGGGATTTCCGGCTCTTTTTAGAGAACCGGCTCTTTCGTCTTGGCTCACTAAAAAGAGCTGGCTCTTTCGCCTCCTAGCCAGCTCTTGAGGTTGTTTTGTTGCTTTAATTAATTTATTATTAACAACAATATAAAATTATGCACAAAAGGAATTACTAATGTAATTACACTGCGCCTAGCATCCTGGAGCACTTCTGTTGTGTTTTGTACGTGTTTTGGATTTTGTGCGTGCCTCAGGGTTTATACGTGCTTTGTCTCTAGGGACCACCGTAAATATACTTTTATTTATTCACTCCACATAAAATGTATGAATAAACTTTCTGAATCCTTTATCATCCACAACTGAAAATTGTTGTGGTTGATTCCTATACCTTTCTAAAGTGATGTTGTTGTCCCTGGCTCTCTTTCTGTCTTGCTCTCTTCATGTGCTACTGTGAGCGTAACTACTGCCCCTCCCCCCTCTTCCCAGCGCAAAGCACAAGGCTCGCGTGTGGAGTGAAGCGGAAAAAAGTGCGACAGAGAAGGTGAGAGAAAGAAAATAAACCCTACAGCTCGTGACGCTCACTTCAAAGATCCGGCTCTGAGATTCATTTCGTTTGCGACGACACATCACTACTGGCAGTAGAAACTTAAGTCGACAGAAGAAGTTGTGCTTTCACCAATAAACATACGGGGACTGACTGGACTGATAATGGGGACAAATGGTTGACTGACTTGACACTGATATGCAAGATTGTACCTACTCCAAGCAGACAAGGAAAGGGTTGATGTATGTATGTTTTTTTCAGGAACAGGAAGATGACAGCGACATCCTAGGGTCGCATGAACTTGTGGGCTATGCAGACTTAATATTGTAATTGTTCATTTATGTTATTTTCATGATGTGGTGGCAGATTTCTTTTCCTATGTTTTAATCATATCACATTAGTAATAGTAATATTATTTCCTCACTTCAGTGTTCATCAGTTGTATGCATTCACATAGAATGTTATCACAAGTGGGCCCCATGTTATTGCACCTTCACAGTGGACCCATCGTAGATTGGAAGATCTCCAGACAGCCTACTTTAAGGGAGGTGACAGGTGGTTGTAATTTTTCTCTGAGGTCAAGGATGAGCTGGACTGAAGGTATAGGGATACGTGATGTCCTGTGGAATGTTCTTTGTTTGAGAGTGTCTGTGAGGGTGGCGGCAAAACTTCAGAGATGATCCTTGTGTTGACTGGGATGTTCCCACCCAAATTGTAATGTGTTTATTAAACACACTTCAAACCCAGCTCACAGGGTATGTTGCAGCGAGTTTTCTAAAATTTCCATAACAGTTCGGCCTTGATGAGCAGGATTTCTCAGGTGAGTTTTGATGAATCACAGGCACGTGGTGACTGGCCATCCTGAGTTTGCACAAAAGGGGGAACCGCGACATGTGCTTCAGTGACTCACACATGTAGGACGTTTTAACAAACTAGGAGAGAGACTGCAAAGAATTTGCAATGGAAGTGGAAACACCACTATGATTCTTAGTGTTTTGTTAACCCCTGTTTAACCCTTTACAGCCGATCGGAGCGGGCACGCTCTGTTTTGCGTAACTATTTTTAAATCCCAGTAGCACTGCAACCACGTAAGCTAGCGCAAAAATTTTTTTTGCATATGAAACCGGAGGAGTTGTACTTACATCTTATGCCATCAGCTTGTCCTAGGTCACGGTTTCCTTCCACATAAAGCTTTGCAAAAACTGCATAAAAAGCGCTTGCAGGAACAAAAACATAATATTCCAGAAACACGCTGTGTCGGTCCAATCAGCTGTTCATAACACTTCCTACGTTGGAATAGACGTCAGCGCGAACTTTTGCATTTCCGCCATTACCTGCCCGAAACCGGAAGTGACGTCATTTTCGCGGAAATGTAATCTTTTTTACTATCAGGCCCTCAGAGCCTATACTCGTCTTTTTAAAAGTTATCTTTGACTTTATGACTTTCTGTGTCGTTTCTGGGATGCTTAGGACTCATATTGCACTGCTGGAAATAGTTTATTTTGATGCATATGCTGTTTTTTTGCAAATTTGCAGTATAATATTTATTTCCGTTTTTCCTGCAGTGTATAAAAATTGGTGTATTTCAAAAATAAAACTATGAAGACACTCAAAATAAATTTCCTGTTGGGAAACTATTTTGTGCAACTTTTTTGTATTTACAGTTTTGAGGGATAAGCCTCTTAAATTTCTCTAACTAGAAATATATGTTAAAAAACAAAAACGATTTTCAATTTTTTTTGTAGTTTATTGCACTTTTTTGCAATTTATGTAATTACTATGCACTTAATGAATACATATTATTAAAATCTGGGCTATAATGGTTGTATTGATGTATAGCAACTTGAAATGCTCCCAAAAATGGCTCCACAGCAGGTAAAAATATAATATAAGCTCTGGCGGACTTGGTTCTATGGTAGGTCTTAAAGGGTTAAAGGACAGAAATTGAGTTTTGTTCTCCAAGCATTTTGTGTCGCCTTAAATCTCACAAGAATGACAGTGGAGGTCTGCCTGTCTTTAAATGAGGAGTAAGAGCTGCCTCAGCCAGATCCTGCCCCCCACTCTATGGCTGTATTCCAATTCAGAAGAGGTGTCAAAATCCATAGGATGCATCCTCTTGAGGACACATCCTACAAATGTACTTCAAATGCGGCCTCAAGAGGATGCAGCCCATGAATTTGGACATCCCCAGAGTCTGCAGCTTTGAAAGCGGGATTTGAAGGCCGATTATGTCACGTGATGAAGGGTTTCCAAATTCAAAGCCTGCTCCAAATGTGGCCGAAAATCCGTCCTTCATTTACCTGCATTTGAAGGATGGGTCATATTCAACCTATTACAAAATTCATAGCACAGTGGTAAGAAAAACAGCGAATGGTTGATGTGGGGCACCCAAAGAGTAAACTTTTAAAAGTGAAGAAACAAGCTCTGTAAGCAATTACTTTGGTGTTCCTCCACCGCAAAAGAAGCGCATATTCTCAGAATTTCTGGGAATACTTTTTTTTTGACAGCCAATGTGCACCTGCAGACCATTAATGTGCAGCCCTAGCTATAAATCATATATGTTACTGTGTAAAAATTAATTCCTGATCCTTTAGAAGTGTAAGTCAGAGTTGCTTAGAATGAAAGTTTCCATGCACATTAATGGTCATATCATACCGTTCACGGTAATACCGGTATAATGTTGGGCAGCGATAAAAAAAAAAAATGAAATACTGCGATAAAATATGGGTAAAACATGCATGCGCATTGCCTTTGTTTTCATATTCACATCGCTGGAAAAAGCACAGCGGTGACGGAGAATGAGAAGGGCGAAAGCGGATTGTTGAATGAAACGGATGAACCAGAATTGGTTTGTAAAAATGTTGCAACTTCACTGGTGTGGAACTGGTTTAGCTTTCGTCCATTAGATACACAACAAAGCACTATTTTTGGTAGAGTGTGCTAGCGGACCGTCGTTATTACCGTGTTTTTTGGAAAATACAACACAACACTGAAATCAATCCTTTGATTTTTCTGAAAATCGAATGTGCCCCTTATAATCCCTTATGTATGAATTCTGATTGTGTTTACTGACCTTGAAATGATTTTATGTGGTAAGACTCCCCAAAGCTGGTGCCAGGAGTCCAGCAGTCCACCTAAACGATATCGCTAACGATAGCGTAAAATGAAACGATAGACGTTTTTATATCGTCATCCGATATATATCGTTATATCGAACAGCCCTACCTCCACCTCCAAAGAAATTTCAGAAAGAGTCCGAACCACAAAAGAAGCACGTATTCTCGGAAAATTGGTTCCAGGAGGTGAGCTGGCTTCAAACAAATGATGAACGCACAGAGATGTGGTGCAGAATGTGCCCTGAAAATCCCACTCTAGCGGACAAAAACACTGCCTTTTATATGGACGCAAACGTGCGTTGCAACTTCTTATCTGGTGCACGTCTTAGCGAATGTGCACATGCGGACCACTTATGTGCACCCGTGTAAATAACATAATGTTCTGCCGGGTGTGTTGTTGGTTTTTCCTTGATTTCTGAGTCGACAAGCGCCTTTGTTACTGGGACCAGTAATTTTAAGAAAGGCCCCCATTAGAACCCATGAGAAATGCAAGAAATCCATTATTGCACAGTCTGCAATATCTTTCCCAGAACAAACACCAATTGCAAATAACATGCTAAAAATAAACCTGAAAAATCTGTTTAGAACAGCGTACTATGTTGGAAAGAGTGAACTACCACTGGCACGATTTAGCAGTCTTTGCAAACTTCACAAAAGCAAATGGCCTAGATCTTGGTTCCACTTGCCTCTTACCCGTGACTTCAGTGGAAATTTCAAATTCAGGATCTGACACAGACTGATTAATGTTCTACAGTTCTTACAAGTTCATAGATGATGATTGTAATTTTTATACAATGTTGTAATTTGGGTTTCAAAAATGTTTTGATTAATGTTTCTGTTACAATATTATACTTTAATGTATAATATTGTAAAGGAAACAAAACAGGAAACAAAACATCAATCAAAAAATTGCTCTCTTTTTTATTCGGGCTACTTAAATTTATTCTGGGCTACCAAAAATGGAAGAGTCCCTGCCCGAAGGGCTACCAGGGATTTTGAAATTTTGCGAGCCCTGATGTCACCTAAAAGGTAAACCTGTTTCTCCATCACCTGTTCAGCTCTGATGATTCAGTAAGGACATCTCCTGGTTTCAGCTTCATGTTTCCCTCTCACCACATATCCAAACCGATGTCATGACCAGCTTTTACAGCTGTGGCGCCAGCAAACATCAACTGATACTAGAAAGTAATATTAAATAAATTCTAACAACAGCTGATCAAGCTTAACCCTTAGATGCACCCCCACGGGTTGTTTTTCTTCAAAATCTTTCAAATGAAAAGTTGTAATATATTCATATTCCAGGTATTCCTCATAAAATCTGTTTGTAACATGAGGCCATTTGCATTTTTTTTCATTAATTTAAAGAAAAGGCTGTTTTTGTATCACTACCCCACTCTTCCACAAGTGGGGTCAAAAATGACCCCAAGCAGTTCCTATGGAAACTTTCATTCTAAGCAACTCTGACTTACACTTCTAAAGGATCAGGAATTAATTTTTACACAATAACATATATGATTTATAGCTAGGGCTGCACATTAATGGTCTGCAGGTGCACATTGGCTGTAAAAAAAAAAGTATTCCCAGAAATTCTGAGAATATGCGCTTCTTTTGCGGTGGAGGAACACCAAAGTAATTGCCTACAGAGCTTGCTTCTTCAACATCTTTAAGAGTTCTGACCAAATGTCTGTCCTCCTCCAGAACATCTTATGTACGCAAACGAGCATTCCAACTTCTTATCTGGTATGCGTCTTTTATTTTGACACCGAATGCGCACCTGCGGACCATTTAAGTGCAGCCCTGTTTATAGTTTTCTGTGCATTTCAAACATTGTCCTTTATGATATATATATTTTTTTACATTTAAAGTAACATGGCTGCTATGAGGCCAGCTAGCATCCCTGTGGACCTTTCCCTACAAATGATCCAAGATGGATGGGATGAAGAGCCCATCGGAGGCATTGACTCGGCCATCTCAGATATAGAGGACCCAGACTATTGTCCCCCCCCACTGAACAAGGCCAGTCAGACACAGAGGAGTCCTCAGATGAGTCCTCTGAAGAGGAAATGGATATTGAGTCCAACAGAATGAGCTCCTCTTACTGCTCTAGCCACAATATTCTGAATTAGTCAGCCAGGGCTTGCACCTGGGTTTAGTACTGTCTCCCCAATAGATGTATGGAAGATGTTCATGTCTGATAATATAATAGAAGAGGTGCTGACATGCACAAACATGGAGGCACAAAGAGTAGCCACAGACAGGGGAAAACAGTGGAAAAATGTAATCAAACATAAGCTGGCTTCAAAGATTTGAAGATGTTCGTCCGTCTTGCACTTTGATGACAAGAGGACCAGAGCCTACCGACTGAAAACAAACCACGTGGCAGCTTTCCTTTCTACATACAGTGGGGCAAAAAAGTATTTAGTCAGCCACTGATTGTGCAAGTTCCCCCACCTAAAATGATGACAGAGGTCAGTAATTTGCACCAGAGGTACACTTCAACTGTGAGAGACAGAATGTGAGAAAAAAAATCCATGAATTCACATGGTAGGATTTGTAAAGAATTTATTCGTAAATTAGGGTGGAAAATAAGTATTTGGTCACCTCAAACAAGGAAAATCTCTGGCTCTCACAGACCTGTAACGTCTTCTGTAAGAAGCTTTTCTGTCCCCCACTCGTTACCTGTATGAATGGCACCTGTTTGAACTCATCATCTGTATAAAAGACACCTGTCCACAGCCTCAAACAGTCAGACTCCAAACTCTGCCATGGCCAAGACCAAAGAGCTTTCGAAGGACACCAGGAAAAGTATTGTAGACCTGCACCAGACTGGGAAGAGTGAATCTACAATAGGCAAGCAGCTTGGTGTGAAAAAAATCAACTGTGGGAGCAATCATCAGAAAATGGAAGACATACAAGACCACTGATAATCTCCCTCGATCTGGGGCTCCACGCAAGATCTCATCCCGTGGGGTCGAAATGATCATGAGAACGGTGAGCAAAGATCCCAGAACCACACGGGGGGACCTGGTGAATGACCTGCAGAGAGCTGGGACCAAAGGAACAAAGGTCACCATCAGTAACACACTACAATGGCAGGGAATCAAATCCCGCAGTGCCAGACGTGTTCCGCTGCTGAAGCCAGTGCATGTCCAGGCCCGTCTGAAGTTTGCCAGAGAGCACATGGATGATACAGCAGAGGATTGGGAGAATGTCATGTGGTCAGATGAAACCAAAGTAGAACTTTTTGGTATAAACTCAACTCGTCGTGTTTGGAGGAAGAAGAATACTGAGTTGCATCCCAAGAACACCATACCTACTGTGAAGCATGGGGGTGGAAACATCATGCTATGGGGCTGTTTTTCTGCCAAGGGGACAGGACGACTGATCCGTGTTAAGGACAGAATGAATGGGGCCATGTATCGTGAGATTTTGAGCCAAAACCTCCTTCCATCAGTGAGAACTTTGAAGATGAAACGAGGCTGGGTCTTCCAACATGACAATGATCCAAAACACACCGCCCGGGCAACAAAGGAGTGGCTCCGTAAGAAGCATTTGAAAGTCCTGGAGTGGCCTAGCCAGTCTCCAGACCTCAACCCCATAGAAAATCTGTGGCGGGAGTTGAAAGTCCGTGTTGCTCGGCGACAGCCCCAAAACATCACTGCTCTCGAGAAGATCTGCATGGAGGAATGGGCCAAAATACCAGCTACTGTGTGTGCAAACCTGGTAAAGACCTATAGTAAACGTTTGACCTCTGTTATTGCCAACAAAGGTTATGTTACAAAGTATTGAGTTGTATTTTTGTTATTGACCAAATACTTATTTTCCACCCTGATTTACGAATAAATTCTTTACAAATCCTACCATGTGGATTCATGGATTTTTTTTTTCACATTCTGTCTCTCACAGTTGAAGTGTACCTCTGGTGCAAATTACTGACCTCTGTCATCATTTTAGGTGGGGGTACTTGCACAATCGGTGGCTGACTAAATACTTTTTTGCCCCACTGTATGGGGCCTGTTCCTGGTCAACTGCAGGCAGAAATTCATGCTCAGTGATTGTGTTACAGCGGATGAACAACTTGTGCCTTTCAGAGGGAAGACCCAGCTTCTGCAGTATATGCAGAGCAAGCATACAAAAGTGATAGAAGTGATACAAAAACTCCAATTTCTTAAAATTAATGAAAAAATAAATAAAAATGAAACGGGACTCATGTCACAAACATGTTTTATGAGGAATACCTCAAATATGAAAATATTACAACTCTTCGTTTTAAAGATTTTGAAGAATAACAACCGAGTTTATAGCAAAATGCATTGATTTTATTTGGGGTTATTTTTGACCCCACTCGTGGAAGAGTGTAGGTATTGGTAGGTTATGCATCCAAGGGTTAAACGTGCTGCTGTTGTTTAATGCGACCTCGCTGGTTTTCTCTTTCTGGCGCAGAGAAAAGCCGATCAGCTGGTCACTGATCAGTTTCATGACTGAATTAGCAGATTTCTAGCTGAAGTAGTACGGGACAAACCGCCTTGCTTTTCACCTCAACTTTAGTTCGACTTCCTCGGCTGTAATTGGTCCAGCCCAATTCAGTTGATCATAACCAACTGGCCAATCCCCCACCGTTCATTTATACCGTAAAAAAGAGAAAGGAAATAAAACCCCATAAAAACGAAAAAACAAGGGCGGCCCACTGGGCAAATGCTGGGTATGCCCGATGGCCAGTCCAGCCCTGCCCGTGCTGCCACACATTTGTTCGTCCAAAGCCAGTTCATCTGCGACGCCAGTTAAACTGGAACACCGGTCTCAGTCAAAATGCCCGGGTCGATTTTTTTTATCCCAGGCCAGCCCTGGATGCATCTGGAGATCGTCCTATGAAGTCCTATTTCAATGACTGATTGCCCTCCCCCACGCTTGTACCCGTGGCTTCCTGTCCTGGGGGTTGGTTGTTCTCCTGCCCTGCACCCCATCCTTTTGTTCTTACCCCCTAGCAAGAACATCAAGCAATCACAAACTCTACAGTCTGTCTAACTCCAATGTATAGCAAGCAATCTATTATTTCTCAACAGAGCTAAACTCAACATAAACTGAACCCACATTAAATTTAGCTCGGTGCTTACCTTTAGATGAGCCCACAAACCGAGAGAAACTCCGTGATGAAGCTGGAAGTCTTAAGAAACAGATCAGGGAGCAGAGACCCACGTGGTTCACGCTGATCTGAGCTACGATCCAGGAGACAAGGGTGTGCTGATCGATGCAGATATCGATCCAAACGTTGGTAGTGGTATATGTTCCTGTACGTTTACTACTTTACTCCCGTTTCATGGAAAAAGCAGCTCTCTCTGCTCGACTCCTCTCCTGCACACACACTTTGCTCCGCCTCCTTTTCCGGCTCTGCTGTGATTTGTTGCTGTGCGGCCACGTGACTCAGCTGGACAACGTAACCACGTGGGTGTTATTTAAAATTTCAAAATTAGGGCCTATCTCCTTTTCCCAAACTCTTTTCCTTGGCCTCGAAGAAAACGTCATCGTGGGAAGGAGAATTGCTAAGGACTCAGGGAAAGAGAGGAGCGGTGCTGAGAATTGGAACAGCCTTACACTCGTCTCTCTGTAACAATGTGACACCGGATGTCCGCCTGTTGAAACTACATTGTGCTGAAGATGGACTACAAAACAAACATCTTACTTCGTCACAATGTGTTCTAACCCTGTTGTTTTATGGAAGTCATATAAACGAGAATAGCCTGTTAAAATATCCCTTCATTACAACGTTTGAATGTTAAAGAAAAAGGAACATTTAGGGTCAGATTTACTAACATCTGCAGCAGCTCAAACACGTCTTTTGATCGTTGCTGCTGTATTTACTAAAGAGACTCTTAGCTTTTTAAAATTCAGTGACAGAAAGACTGAAGTCATAGCTGGACTTGCCATCGGGCATTTGCCCGGTGGACCGATGGTTATTTTTCGTTTTTCTTTAATGGTATAAACAATGAAAGGTGGTGGATTGGCCAGATGCTGGCCGATGTGTAAAAATAACCCCGTTGTTTGGTGCTGATAGTGGCGGAGCTTCCACAGAGGCCAGGAGTTGGATGAGGGAAAGGGGAGGCAGGAGGAGGAGAGATCAATGACGATAGAGCATGTGTCCAAATTCATGGGCTGCATCCTCCTGAGGACCCGGCCTTCGCGGTCTACGTGGGCCGGGTCCTCAGAAGGTCGGGTAGGCCGGAAGTAAACGGCTGGGGAAATTGGACGGTCTAGCCTTCTGATTAGCGTCACCGCTATCTCGGTGGAGTTTAATAAACTCGGCCATCTGCTCCTTGCTATCTAAAATATAACAGGACACTGGCGTAAATTCTCAACCGTCTCACACTTCTGTTTAATCAGTTTTCTGCTTGACGTTTATTCAGCTGTATGAAAATCCTGGGGGATGAATAAAGTTTTATTTTATCTAATCTAATCTAATAACTTTAATCTCAGCCAAACCGATTTACTCACGAACAAATAAAACACTGAAAAAAGCCCAACAATAACATTTTTAGGTTATTGTTGGGCTGGTGGGTAGCAGATGCTCCGAAAACGTCGAAGCACTTTTGCAAATATGCGATATCTTGATAAACCGAGCAGATATTTGATGTTTACACAGCTACTTTCTTGCCTGAAAATATGTTAAAAGTTTATTTTGTGACCCAGAAAGATTAGTAACAGTAATTTTAAAACTTAGTAGCGGCCGCCATTATTGGAAACTGGAGTTTGGCTGGGCCGCGCTATGAATTCTGGGATATGGTAGGCCACGAAGGACACACCCGACCCACCCTTCAAATTTGGGGAAAAGGAGTTTCTGTCTACGAATTTGGACAGTCTTCGGCGCATCGCTGTGACGTAATCGGTCTACAAATGCGGCCTCAGGAAGATGCAGCCCATGAATTTAGCAGATGGAAATTAATTAATTCTCCTTAGATAATTTTTCTTTTCTTTTCAATAGTTCTCATCACGCTGATTTATGTCCAAGGGGTCTCCTTTCCCATAAGTCTGATTCTAATTTCTAGTGCGGTGATGTTAAATTGGGGTGTAACGCAAGGGCGTACATTTGGCATGGATGGAAGGGACATGTCCCCACCAATAATTTGATCTTCTCAAGTAAAGACAGTAAATTAAAACAAAAACGATAGAAAGAAGAAGAAAAAAACAGCGATCAATCAACGTCTCATTCACCCAGCGGTGCAGAAAGAGTTAAATTATGTTCTCTACTGGAGTCCTACCTCATGTGACAAATATGGACAATGTGATTGGCTGCGCCTTACAGGGAGCTCCGTTTAGTTCAAAGTCAAAGTCAAAGTCAAAGTCAACTTTATTTGTCGATTCTGCCACATGTACAGGACATACGGAGAATAGAAATTGCGTTACTCTTCAATCCCTAGATAAATAGCAAATGAACATTTAAATATATTTAAATATAAAAGTGATTAAAAAATGCAAGTAAAATAATTAAAAAGTAAAAATTTAAATAAATACAATTTTACATATAACAAGAAAGCTATATAATATACAATATAATGGGTAAGTGACATTGAGTGTAAACCAGGCAGAGTAGTGCAAATAGGCAAATAGTGCAAATGGAGATTTAGTAGTGTACGGTAAGAGAAAGTGTAACAACAAAGTCTTATGAGGTAATGGCAGTCCAATGCTCCACAAAGTGACTGGTAACTGGTGCAGGCCAGTGAGTGAGTCAGAGAGTGTGTGTGTTTGTGTGTGTGTGACAGAGTTCAGTGAGACCGTGGAGGAGAGAGGGGAGAGGGGGCAGAATCGGGAGGGAGTTAAGCTTCCTGACAGCCTGATGGATGAAGCTGTCCTTCAGCCTGCTGGTCCTGGCCTGGAGACTCCGCAGTCTCCTCCCTGACGGCAGCAGCTTGAAGAAGCTTTGCATTGGGTGCGTGGGATCAGCCGCTATGCAAAGGGCTTTTTTAGTGAGACGGGTGCTGTAAATGTCCTGGAGGGAGGGGAGAGAGACACCAATGATCCTCTCTGCAGCTCTCACTATGCGTTGGAGGGTTCTATGACAGGACGCATTGCAGGCTCCAAACCACACAGTGATGCAGCTCGACAGGATGCTCTCGATGGTGCCTCTGTAGAAAGTGTACATGATGGGGGCTGGTGCTCCTGCTCTTCTTAGTTTGCGGAGAAAGAAGAGACGCTGCTGTGATTTCTTGGCCAGTGCTGTGGTGTTGTACGTCCAGGAGAGATCCTCTGTGATGTGCACACCCAAGAACTTGGTGTTGCTCACTCTCTCCACAGACGCTCCGTCAATGGTCAGAGGAGCATGTTGGGTGTGCATTCTCCTGAAGTCCACAACAATCTCCTTCGTCTTCTCCACATTCAGAGAGAGATTGTTGTCAGCACACCACGTGGCCAGGCGTCTCACCTCACTTCTGTAGTCGGTCTCATCCCTGTTGCTAATGAGACCCACCACCGTTGTGTCGTCCGCAAACTTGATGAAGAGGTTGGAGCTGTATGATGGAGTGCAGTCATGGGTCAGCAGAGTGAAGAGGAGGGGGCTCAGCACACATCCCTGCGGGGCCCCCGTGTTTAAAATGATGGTGCTGGATGTATTACTGCCGACCCGTACTGCTTGAGGTCTTCCGGTGAGGAAATCCAACAGCCAGTTGCACAGTGAGGTGTTGAGCCCCAGCTGGACCAGTTTTTGAATGAGCTGTTGGGGGATTATGGTGTTGAATGCTGAACTGAAATCTATGAACAGCATTCGAACATATGAGTCATTTTTGTCCAGGTGTGTGAGTGCCGAGTGGAGTGCAGTGGAGATGGCATCATCGGTTGAGCGGTTGGGCCGATAGGCAAACTGGAAGGGATCCAGGGAGGGGGGCAGGACAGTCTTGATGTGTTGCATAGTTTTAGCAGCGGCAAGCCTGCACTGCGAGGACCTGCAGGGAGGAGAGGAGGATGGCAGCAAAAAGGTAGAACCTGGATATAAGAAAGTATTTTTCAAAAAGAAACCTGTAAGTCATTTAAAGTCAAGTTTCACTCATAAAATGTGTCCGTCATAAAAACGTTACAGGCTATGCTAGGCCATACATGTGAACCCTCCCGATTTTTCTGTGAGAATCCCGAATTTCAGTGCCCTTCCCGAAAATCTCCCACAGCCACACCATTCTCCCCATTTTCTCCTGAATTCCACCCGGACAACAAAATTGAAAAACCATATCCCAGCTTGGCCCAGCCAATTCCAGTTTCAATCAATAGCTACTACTACTACTACAGCTACTTAGTTTTGATATTACTCTTATTACTCTTTTCCGGTCACAAAATAAACTTTTAACATATTTTCAGGCGAGAATGTAGCTGAGTAAACTTCAAATATCTGTGTTATTGTACTTACATTATAATCAATCAGCTTCCTTTTGTCCGCTTAAAACATGTTTACAGATGGAAGATGTTATGTTCTTTTTAAAATGGAGAAAATAAAATTTAGACTCAGAGGAAATGTTAATAAGTTCTCACAGATGTGGCAGCCTTTTATCATTTACTTTAACTCATTGAAAACACTTACAACAGACTAAACTTTTGAACCATGGGGTTCCCTTTTGTTATGGTTTTGGGAGGGAGTTGATTTTTTAATAATTTTTTTATTTTGTTTGTTTTTTGTTGTTGTTTTCTGTGTGTGGGTTGTTGTTTTTTTTCTTTCTTTTTTCTGTTTTATTGTTATTATCCGAATTTTGATGGCCTAATTTGTTTTGATATATGTCTTTATATCGGTTGGTACTTGCTGTATTGGGCCTGATATGTCAAATTACATGTGCAAAACTTTATAAATAAAGAGGGGAAAAAAACATGTTTACAGAACTATTTTTTGCATTTGTTGCAATCTCAGCTGTCCTCTTGGCCAGATTAAAAGTGTCTCTCTTAAGAGTTAAGTAAACAATATATTTTTTTAACTGCATAAATACAGGATACATAAAAGTGTGGTGGCTGTGGCTGTGGCTCAGGTGGTAGAGCAGATCAGCTACTGATGGGAAGGTTTGTGGTTTGATCCTTTGCTTCCCCAGTCTACATGTCAAATATCCTTGGGCAAGATACTAATCTCAAGTTGCCCTCCGATGCGTTCATCGGAGTGTGAATGTAGTTTAGTTTGCACTTGACTTTAGAAGTGCTTGTATGAATGGGTGAATGAGGCATTATTGTATAGAGCGCTTTGAGTACTCCGGGAGAGTAGAAAAGCACTATATATGAATCCGTCCATTTACCATTTAAAAGTCACTGCCAAAAACTGATTGCGGCGTCTACCTTGTTACACGAATGTTGTTTGTTGCTCAAGATGACTTGGTAAAATTCATAAGGGATACATTTGACATATTTTTCACATATTATAGACCAACAAGTTATTTATAGCAGTTTAAATACAAGCAATCAGTTTTTGGCAGACACTCACTTTTTGGCACAACACCTGGTCCTCAGGTGGACGCAGCCTCTGAAATTGGACAATAATAACGGTGACATTTAAATGTCTCCCTAATTCTAAGGTCTCAAGGTTGACAAGTATGTTCTAGGCTTTAGCCCACATCAGTCTAAAATTGTATGTAACCATGAATAACATGTTGCCATGTCCACCAGGTGAGACTGGACAGTATAGATGTGAAACAAATATGCCAGCAGTTTATCTCAGTTAATGAGAGGAGAAGGCATGTGTTTTGCTCCTTCACATAGTGGACATTGAGTTGTTGTGTGGGGCACCAGTAGTATTAATGTCTGTTGCTGTAACAGTAGTTCATGTTTAGAAGAAAAAAAATTCCAGCTCACTGATTTGATAGGGCAATAGTGTGGCTAAAATGCTGCATAACTTTGCTTTCAGTGCCGGGTTAAGTAGCTCTTCAGGTAATCACCCCGATGGAGAGCAGGTGTGCCGGTGATGGCCAAGCCTGGGGCTGTGGTTCACACACATGAACCGGGGAGACGTAGTACAGGGGAGATGACATAACCGACAGCATGGACTTGACAATATAAGACACGCAGACATAAACACACGAAGGGCAAGGGAGACTTAATACACGGGTAATATGTACAAATGGCTGGACTGCCTTAGTGACCCTAAACAAAGAATAAACATCAAAATAGGCTAAAACACAAAACACTGGGTCGCACGACCCAGGACCATGACAATTCCACACACACAGGACCACGGACCATGACAGTCTTGATGTGAGCTTCTACTCAGGGTTTTTTCTTCCAGTTCAGAGAAGAAATATTTTTGTTAAGATGCTGGAGGTTGTTTTCCCCCCACAATTTTAATTATAAGCTAGATATATTTCTACTAATGAAATTCGTTTGCTAACAGCAACAGGGATGAGTCAGTGAGTCAGCTGGGCTTGTGAATCATGATTCACGAGTCAGTAAAGTGATTCTCGAGTATTGAACGATTCGTTCATTATTCGCACAGCACTACTGAGGTGTTCTTCAGTAAACTGGATTACCCGACAGAAGGACCCGAGGCCCCGCTACACTTTTTCGGCAAGGTAAATGTGTTTTTAAGCTACTCTGTAACTACTGTCCTTAGCTAGGTCCTGAAACCTAGCTAGCTAAGATGAGCACTCGGCTGTCGGGGAAACTTGTTTTGTAAAGCTCGTTTAGCTAATCCGTGCAGGCGAATGAAGTTACAGTGTGTTCACACCGAACGCGATAGACGTCACCATAGCGTCAGGTTTACATGTAAAGTCAATGAAGAAGCTTGAAGACATGCGATTGCGGGTCCCGCGAAAATTCAGAAGCAGATTTGCGTTGCGAAATCACATCAAACACATGTCAAAGTAGCACGTTTGACGTGCAAATAAAAATACGCGCGTCAGTTTTTGTGTTGCATTTTGTTCATTCGTGCGTATCGCGTCTACCTCTCGAGTTGGAAAAATCTGAACTCCAGCGTCAATTCGCGCCACAACAACCAATCAGGAGCCTGGTGACGTGGCTCTGACCTAGGTCAAATGGGCAGGTGCAGCCAAAGCCCTTCATACTTCATTCAAAATGGAGGAAAGGCTCATCAACGCCGTAGCAAACCACCCGGAGCTGTACAACACCTGCTGCTTTCTGTACCAAGACAGGAATAAAATGTTGTCATATAGGAATATATTTTAGGAATATATTTTATCTTTTTTTTTTTTCGCTGATTTTTTTTATTGCACAGTACAGCTTTCAACAATGCACATTGCATTCTGCAGCCTGATTGACAAATCTCCTTCGTGTCGTGTCTCCTGCGCTTGCCAAATTGATCATGTTTTGTTTTGATAACCATCACGTCCAATAGAAAAAACAGCACAAAAACACCCATAACTATGACCCTCATTCGGAAATAGACACCTGCACTGCGAGGGAAAAGGCGCACACAAGTGGCCGGCAGACAAAGAAAAAACGTGGCATAATAATACTTTTACGTTTTAAAATCTACAAAGGTTTGCACTTTGAGAATCAACTTGTGAGAACTGTGACTAATGTTCAGGAGTGTTTGGAAAAAAAAGAGTATAACGTGCGTGGCAAGGGGCTAGTTATTCTGAGAACCCCTGCTGCAATAAATGAGGGACCACTGTATATACTTTCTCTATGACTACTGTTTTCTACCTGTTAACATTTAATATTGTCTTGACAGAGCCAAGTGATTCTGCAGCAGAACCATCACTTGTTGCTTCTCCTGGCGCCCCAGTCCCTGGTCCCTCCACTCCTGCTGCTCCACCCACAGGTATGTAATTGTAGC
Organism: Aulonocara sp. 'chitande type north' Nkhata Bay; assembly: GCF_057382095.1. NCBI lineage: Eukaryota > Metazoa > Chordata > Actinopteri > Cichliformes > Cichlidae > Aulonocara > Aulonocara sp. 'chitande type north' Nkhata Bay. The sequence continues at coordinate 13,708,987 of NC_141346.1, forward strand.
ATCAGATGTACAGCAAGCAGTGATAACTATTTACTCTGTTGGATTCCCTTGTGATTACCTTCACTAAATATCTACAACCATTCTGATTATGTCCTGGGTTTTTTTTTTTCAATGTTGAAAATGGAAACATAGTAGCAGCCTTCTCATTTCTTTGTGTTGTTTTGTGCTGTGTTTTACAGGCCCACAGAGGAGGACAGCTCCGAGGCGGATGAGTGATGGGTCCCAGCACGGTCCATCGGCGATGGAGCTGGCCATCCTGGAGTCCCTGAAGAGACCACACCTTCTCCAACGGAGCATTTCCTCGTCAGCCTTGTTCCTGCTCTGGAGAGCATGCCGAGACGAGAGTATTAGTGAAATTTCAAATTAATAAATTCGTTTTTGAAAACAGCACAGCTGTGTTAAATTTGGAAACATTGGACCCGAGCAATCAGTAGTTTTCTGATGAGGCAGCAGGCTCTCCAGTGCAGAAACAATGGTGTTATTTTTCTCTTCCTTCTCCCTGAGGCTCTTCCACTTTAAGCTGGTCCTTTTTATTCCTGTCTCTCTGTAAATAGTTATATTTTATATATTTATGTTTAATGTTTTTCTGTTTGAGAATTTTAATATTATTTGAAATTGGCACACAACTTGACACATGTAGAATTTATTTCATATTATTCTAATGACAAAATATGCTAATAAAGTGGGATGCAAAAGTTTGGGCAACCTTGTTCATGGCCATTATTTTCCTGTATAAATAATTGGTTGTTACAATAAAAATGTCAGTTAAATATATCATATAGGAGTCACACACAGTGATATTTGAGATGTGAAATGAAGTTTATTGGAATTACAGAACGTGTGCAATAATTGTTTAAACAAAATCAAGCAGGTGCATAAATTTGGGCACCACAAAAAAAGAAATGAAATAAATATTTAGTGTATATCAATGTGTGTGTCTCCTATATGATATATGGGGTGCCTTTGTCTGGACGTGCTTCACATCCAGCAGTAGCGGCTTTTGATACGGGTGACACGGGCGGTAGCCTGGGGCGGCATCACAGGCATCGGCGGGAAAAAAAAATGCGCGTACTCATGCTGCCCCGACATCAGCCAGCTCATGGCTCAGAATGGCATAGGCACCGATCGGTTTTCTATCGCCCATTTACTGGGAGTAAGGGCGCCCTCCATTTGCGAGGTGCGCCTGCTGCTTGCGGCAAAGGGAGGAGAGGGCAGGTCGGCGGGGGATTCACTTGCTGGCTGGAGCAGCATCTAATTACCAACTCGCAAAATAAAACAAAATAAAAACAAAACAACAAACACAAAAACACCAGAGATTATGATACAGACTTACACCAATGTTTTTTTGAAACGTGAAAAGTGAGCGAGAGAGCCCTTGGTGCGCTTAATTGCTGCTTAAGTCAAAGTAAACTTTGTCGTCTCCGCTATAGTATACAGAGAGTATACAGAGAGAAGAGACGACGAGGCTCCAGTTACAGCAGTGCAAGTAAACAAACAATAAATATAAGAAGAGTAAGACAATAAACATACACAATTTATAATTTTCAGTTTTATGATTTAAAGTCTCACACACAACCCGTCGAAAGGGGAGGGAGACCTGCTGCTTCCAAATAGAGCACATTTCATTCATAATGTTGTAAATCCAAACCCATTATGTATTCATGATCTGAATCCTGGGTTGTGCAAATTCCCAGAAATACACCTTAGACAAAGTGAATCTGTGAACTAAGGTGTAGGTCTATTATGGCCTGCTTTTGTGTAGCGCTTTTACTCAGTCCCTAAGGACCCCAAAGCGCTTTACACTACATTCAGTCATTCACCCATTCACACACACATTCACACACTGGCAATGGCAAGCTACGTTGTAGCCACAGCTGCCCTGGGGCGCACTGACAGAGGCGAGGCTGCCGGACACTGGCGCCACCGGGCCACTAGACAGTCCCAGATAGCCGTTGCTACCTGGGGGATGATCTGGCTCACTGTGGACACACCAACTCTGAAACTGAATGCGATGGTCATAAAGGAGCCCCCGGTGGCAATGAACCTGGACAAAATTGTTCAAAATTAGTATTATGTGTACTGCAGTTACAAAATACATTATTCAAAGTCCAAAATACTTTTGTGATGTCAGGTTTAAATTACAAAACATAAACCTTATATAAAACATTTTGTAATTATAAGTATAATTACATGATATATATTAGATATAATATAAAACAGTCAGTTGTGTTTTGTTTTAACTTTAACATGTCATAATTTGATTTGTAGCAACTTTTACCCCTACAGTGAGCCAATCACTCATAATTCCTACACATGTCAATCAGGTAGGAATGAAGTAAGACATTAATAGAAATAAAGAGTTGTATGTTGACATATAGCCCTTTCCTTGCTTAAATCATTGTTAATATTTTTTGAAAAGTTAACCTGTGATAAGACATAGCATATCAAGATAGAATATGCTAGCACTGATAACATAACATAAATCGAATTAAATCAGGACTTGATGAGACCTTTTGATGAGATATTCACTGTTAGCATACCACATCCATGTTAGCAGTGTATAAACGGACAGTTTAGCATATATTAGCACAGGTATCACACAGCGTCGAGGTGCAAATTTGCCCGCGTCAAGTTAGGGGCGTCTGCCGCGTTTTTGGTCGTGTCTATCGCGTTCGGTGTGAAAACACAGTTACCCTGACTAAAGAAATCTAGCGAAACGCCCCGGGTTGCTCAGTCACTAATTATCGTTACTGTACTTTTATTACAACTATTGTACTTTAAATGCAACAGGCTGCACTCTGCTTCAGCTCCTGTGCAGAACTGATTATTAAGTATCTTCAAACAGCAGCATGTTTTCAGTCCCTTGCCAAATCTTTAAAGACAGTAACACCATTTAAAAAAAAAAGCTTGTACTTTAGTAACTCCTCATCAATAACTATGGACATCAAGAGAAAACTGTGGAACTGAAAAAAATGTAAGAGAAGAGCTTCAGATCCTGGGTGGGTGAGGACAGAGAAGGATCAGTGTTTTTTTTTGTTTGTTTGTTTTTTATTTCAGATTTGAGAGAAACTTTATATTTGAGTTTGTGATGGTTCTGTCCTCTTTGTGATTACAGGAGCTGCCCTCATATTCAGACCTCAGCACCACCTGTTAGGGTCCATGGGTCGTCAACCCAGTGTTTTGTGTTTTTGGTTCTTTGATTTTTGTTATTTCATTACAGGGAGTGCAGAATTATTAGGCAAATGAGTATTTTGTCCACATCATCCTCTTCATGCATGTTGTCTTACTCCAAGCTGTATAGGCTCGAAAGCCTACTACCAATTAAGCATATTAGGTGATGTGCATCTCTGTAATGAGAAGGGGTGTGGTCTAATGACATCAACACCCTATATCAGGTGTGCATAATTATTAGGCAACGTCCTTTCCTTTGGCAAAATGGGTCAAAAGAAGGACTTGTCAGGCTCAGAAAAGTCAAAAATAGTGAGATATCTTGCAGAGGGATGCAGCAGTCTCAAAATTGCAAAGCTTCTGCAGCGTGATCATCGAACAATCAAGCGTTTCATTCAAAATAGTCAACAGGGTCGCAAGAAGCGTGTGGAAAAACCAAGGCGCAAAATAACTGCCCATGAACTGAGAAAAGTCAAGCGTGCAGCTGCCAAGATCCCACTTGCCAACAGTTTGGCCATATTTCAGAGCTGCAACATCACTGGAGTGCCCAAAAGCACAAGGTGTGCAATACTCAGAGACATGGCCAAGGTAAGAAAGGCTGAAAGACGACCACCACTGAACAAGACACACAAGCTGAAACGTCAAGACTGGGCCAAGAAATATCTCAAGACTGATTTTTCTAAGGTTTTATGGACTGATGAAATGAGAGTGAGTCTTGATGGGCCAGATGGATGGGCCCGTGGCTGGATTGGTAAAGGGCAGAGAGCTCCAGTCCGACTCAGACGCCAGCAAGGTGGAGGTGGAGTACTGGTTTGGGCTGGTATCATCAAAGATGAGCTTGTGGGGCCTTTTCGGGTTGAGGATGGAGTCAAGCTCAACTCCCAGTCCTACTGCCAGTTTCTGGAAGACACCTTCTTCAAGCAGTGGTACAGGAAGAAGTCTGCATCCTTCAAGAAAAACATGATTTTCATGCAGGACAATGCTCCATCACACGCGTCCAAGTACTCCACAGCGTGGCTGGCAAGAAAGGGTATAAAAGAAGAAAAACTAATGACATGGCCTCCTTGTTCACCTGATCTGAACCCCATTGAGAACCTGTGGTCCATCATCAAATGTGAGATTTACAAGGAGGGAAAACAGTACACCTCTCTGAACAGTGTCTGGGAGGCTGTGGTTGCTGCTGCACGCAATGTTGATGGTGAACAGATCAAAACACTGACAGAATCCATGGATGGCAGGCTTTTGAGTGTCCTTGCAAAGAAATGTGGCTATATTGGTCGCTGATTTGTTTTTATTTTGTTTTTGAATGTCAGAAATGTATATTTGTGAATGTGGAGATGTTATATTGGTTTCACTGGTAAAAATAAATAATTGAAATGGGTATATATTCGTTTTTTGTTAAGTTGCCTAATAATTATGCACAGTAATAGTCACCTGCACACACAGATATCCCCCTAAAATAGCTAAAACTAAAAACTACTTCCAAAAACATTCAGCTTTGATATTAATGAGTTTTTTGGGTTCATTGAGAACATGGTTGTTGTTCAATAATAAAATTATTCCTCAAAAATACAACTTGCCTAATAATTCTGCACTCCCTATATATTCTAGCTTTGCTTTATGGGTTTTAGGATTATTCTTAGTTTAGGTTCTCTGGGTGGGGTTTGGTTAGAGTTTTAGTGTTCTGGTTTTCTGTCTGTGTTCCATAGTTGCTGTCTCCCCTGTCTGCTATATCCCCACGTCCAGTCAGTGTCTGTCCTGGTCCCACGTCTCTGTTCCATTTGTTATAGTGCCTGCCTGAGTCTGTGTTATGTTTCCTGTTTTACTTTGAAAGTCCATGTCTGATGTTATTGTGTCTGGTTTTGCTTCCCCTTGTCTCTTTAGGCCTGATTTGCCCCAGCTGTGTTTCCCTCCTGTTACCCATTCCCTGATTGCTCCCTCTGTGTATTTAAGCCCTGTGTTTCTTTGTGTCTGTGTCGTGATCTACTCTCATTTATGCTGTGTGTGCCGTCTGCCTGGTCATGTAAGTTTATTTGGATTTTTGTTACGTTTTGCCATCTAGCAATAAAAGCTGAGTTTTGAGTTACTTTCCGCCTCCGAGTGTCAGCACATTGGGTCCTTCTACTTCCGTTCCTGCCTGCACACAGCCCTAACCTGACACTAATGATGGGCAGATGAAGCCCCATGAAGCACTGAAGCTTTTCATCCAATTGGTTCACCCCAACGCGAAGCTTCATGAAGCTTCATTTGCTCTAGCAGGACACCTACTGGACGTAAAAATAATAGCTGGCATGAATTTGAAGAGTGTGGCATTTTGCACACAGCCTGTAAATGTCAACAACAAAAGGAGTGTGTAAAACATGTATATTGTAGTGATGGCAGTACACTGTGTATATTTATAGTGGCAGTATGGGAAATGATTATTTGGAAATGCTTGAAATGGAAATGATCATTTACTGTGAGGTGAGGTGTGGTTGGGGTGTGGACACACTGAGGCTTTGAGCCTCAGTCCTGCCTGTTCACATTTTATTCTGTAAAAACTAAATTTTCACTGCTTTTATAACCTTTAGTGGGGAGAACATAGCTAGGATTTAATGATTTAACAAATCTTTTGAATCCTTTGTCCTCCACAATGCTAAATGGCTGGGAGTCCTCAATCACCATGCTGACCAGGTCTTCATCTATTTGAGATTGTTCTCCTGAGGAAAGACAACAAAAACAAAGCACAAATATAAATATCACACACGTAACTTATAACAGTTGTATAATATTGTTATATCATTTAGTAACATTACTGCATGCTATATTATCATTGCATTTGATGGCTCACCTGGTCTTGCTCCACAATCGGTGTTCCCCTTATTCTCATGCAAAGCTCTGCAGTGCCTAAGCATGGATGAGGTGTTGTTGTTATATCCCAGCTCCCTGGCACATAGCAAACACTTCACCTTGTACAAAAGTACAGACAGCTTAACATAGGTTTTATTGCACCATCAGTATCATGGAAATACATCTTCTTTAGAAATTTACATACCTTGTTGGGAGGAATAAGATCAAAATGTTCCCACACAGGGGAGGACATCCTCCTCTTCTTAGCTGGCTCCATTCTCTCCTGACTTTCTCTCCTCACTCTCATAAACCTCCAAACTCTCTCCAACTCTCACTAACCGCAACTCTCCATCAAACACCCACATTTTGATTGAAGTCTGAGGGGTTTATATCGCTGTCATATCTCGCGGCAAAGTTCGAACCACTTCATGAACCAGTCACGTGGTACAGCCGGGCAGCGAGGCTTCGGACGTCATCATTTTCAGCTCCTCCCATAAATGAAGCAAGCCTCGATACGCGCTTCGCGGAAACGCCCCCTCCAGTACTCGACACACGCTCCGAAGCCTCGATACAGAACGTACCATCACTACCTGACACCACCCAGTGACAGCAGACAGATCATCCAACATGCTCACATGTTAACAGCAAAATTAACTGATGAAAACAGTACAAAGGTTAAAGTACCACATGTGCTGTCAGTGAAAGCTGCAGCTGTTTTACTGATAAAGTTAAAGACAAAAAGTTCATTCATCGCCCATTTAACTTTGTCACTATATATCAGCATCAACAGGATCTCAGTTTGGTGTTTCACAAAGCTGCTGATCTCAGACCTGCACAGCTTCTGTTTTAAACACTTGATGTACTCAGCTGCAGGAAGAGCACAAGCTGATTTTCTCTGACACAGTTAAATAAAATCTGATGAAGGTCAAAGGTTGTCACTTGTATGTTGAACTACAAACTTGTGATCTGGAATTCTTTCAGTTTTTTTGCAGATAATCACTTTATGGTAAATAACAGACTAAGAGGTATTCGTACCAGAGTAACCAGAGTGTTCATGAAATGCTGGGTTTATCCATCTTCTGGGATGGGCCTACAGAGGAGTGCTGAAGATTTCCCGGTGAGGGAGCTGCTGGTGAAGATCATGAGTCCTACTTGATCAATGCCATGAGCTTCAGTCTTCCTGGTGTTTCTTAAATAAAGCCTCTCTCAGTGGGTCAACAGAACATCTGGCACAGGATAGCTGTGATGAAAGAAAGGGAAGAAGTTTCTCCAAACCTCTGGACCCAGGAAACCCAGCTTAGTCCTCATGGTCTCCCTCACTAGTTTCTCCCCAGCGTGAATGTAGCTATTGATATAATATGGACTCTATTATTAAATGAAAAGAACAAATTAGACTACACCACTGAAACCTGCTGCTGTTTTTAAAGTTTACATGTTACCAGGATGTAGAGGGCTCTGAAGATTTAAACAGTTTCAGATCCATTACACTCACATCCTTATGTTAAAATCTCAAAGGACAGCATTATATTTTTGATATTAACTCTGGGCCTCTGTGGAGTGTGCAGCTGATCTCATCGCTGTCTAAAAATGGATAAAAAAACATAAGGAGTGCTGAATAGTTTAATCATACAGACTACTAGAGTAACAGATGTGTAGCAAAGCTAACTAGCTAGCAACAAGCCTCCAACCCATTGCGTATGCTAGTGGCTAATCTAGCAAACAAATTAATAACAGTGATTTTGGATGTTTTAGAACCATGAGATGATAAGGTGTGTGTCTTTTTCATAACAGTTACATGGTTGTATTTACCTTAATTGAACGAGTCATCAGTCACGGTAAACCCATCAGCAAATAAACTGGAGCAGCCGGGCTATGTAAAAAGTGTAGGGGGGTGTATTTGCGGTCACGTCCAGTGCGTGGGTGCACAGTCGCTCCACCTCAAGACACTAATGCGGAGACTCTGGCTCCAAAAATGCAAGATGGCAGCCTCCACAAGCGGGATATTTTGGCTTCATTTTTACACAATGGGAGGAGGCGCTGTTGTCGTTAATGTTTGCTACAGTCATTGAAAAGGGGAAGGCAGGAGGAGACACCAGAGGCGGCAGCTCCTAGTGTCAGGTGAACTAAACTTCAGGTAAGAAGTTATGACCTGCAGTCTATCTGGGTCAGATATAAACCAAGTTAAGGTATAGTTTATTTTCGTTGTGCTGATGTTTTACTGTCAGTTACAATAACTGCGTGCTAGTTAGCATGACTAAGTTTATATACAGCTGGGCGGGTGCTATGATGTTATTGATAGTGAACTTTATTTTATTCATTAAGGTTAGTTAGTAGAGTTGCCAACCGTCCTGTAAAAAACTGAATTGTCTCGTATTCAGAGAAAATATTAGTCGTTTCGTGTTGAGGCGAAAAGGAACAGTTTGTCCAGGACTTCAGTTAGAATGGAAAAAGACACAATGCTGGAGTTATTCTGCATCTTTATGCCGTCAGCTGCCTCTTCTCTTATTCTCTCCCCCCCTCTCCTGTTGCTACTTCAATCATGAAACTGATCAGTTATCACCTGATTGGCTTTTCTCTCTTGTTTATCGCCCAGTTTGCGCTCGAAAGAGGAAACCAGCGGATGTCGCGCTAAACAACAGCAACACGTTTATGCAGCTTGATCAGCTGATGTTTGCTGGAGCCACAATTGGAAAAGCTGCTGTTGATGATATTGGTTTGATATGTGGTGAGACGGAAAGATAAAGATGGAACCAGGAGATGTCCTTACTGAATCATCAGAGCTGAACAGGTTTCTGAGAGACAAATAACACCAGGATCCTTTTCTACGTAGCTGACAGCTGGTAAATGTGCAGGGGTGGGTCTAGGAAAGTTTTGCCAGGGGACCAGGTAGGGCATTAACAGGGAAAGGGGCCACAAAGAAATACTTTTCTTTTTTATTTGATGTAAAATGTATAGAAATCATACATATACCAGGAAGAAAGTGTACATCAGTGTTTGTTCATTCACTGCATTTTGTTGATTGATTAAAATATGGTGATTTTCAGCTAGCAGGGCTCAAATTAGAACAGAGGTCAGTTGTATTTGTAGGTTATTGCCAATAACCTTTAACTATTTAAATACATTTTGCTAAAGTGACTTTAATGTCTCCTGTTTTAGAACAAAATAAGAGAAAACATAACTGCTGTTGTGATACCCTTTACCTCTCGCCTGGGTTTGTTGGTTTTGTCAGGTCAAGTAATACAAAGGACTGGCTTTGTTGAGCTTCCTCAGTAAAAACACTCACACAAGTACACACTTGTATTTTTTGTAGTAAATTTACATTCTGGCAACTTAAGCTCACCATCTGCAAACTTAACAAGTGAAGTTCAAGGTTACAGGAAACAAACTGAAGCAGAATTAAGAGCTAAAAGTATATATTTGTTTTTTTATCAAAACCCGTGAGAACACTGTTTATACTTTGTTGTTGTCTCTGCAAAGGTTTCTGTTGGGTCTAAACTCAGACCCCGCTGTATCCAGGACTTATTCCCATGAAAGAAAAACAAGGCAACAGTGTTCGATCGATTTCTTGCGCAAGGGAGGCCTCTCATCTGTGTCCAGCACGACAAATGACCACAATGGTGGCCTCCTCTCGCTGCCTTTTATTGACAAACTTCAAACAATAGTTTACAAAACACCTCCCCCTGCAACCCCATTTGGTTACATAGACAAGGACTGTGTGTGTGTGTGTGTGTGTGTGTGTGTGTGTGTTTGTTCCTGCTGATCAAAGGGTCATAAAACCTAAAAGCAGGAACAACATCCTTGGTCATAAAGAGGGTAGTCTCCCCCACACCCAATGTATGGTTTACCATAGATAACACAGTCAAACCATACAAAGGGTGGGAAGTTCTACCAAACATCAAACAGACCTTCAAAAGGATGTTCCTGTGATAAAACACTTCAACCTCGCACCCAGAACCTCGAGAATCTGGGGATGGGAGGAAAGAAAGAATTCCTTTCACAGAGTTAAAACAATGGACAAATGGTAAATATAAAAATGACAAATGTTTAACTATTTACTCTAACAGTTTCTATCAATACATCTCAGAAAGACACAGCAAACATTTACTGTAAGGGAGTGATGGGAATAACGGTGTACTGTACAAGTACTAATGGCAGGCAGCAGCAAACGGGAAGAGGCCAAGATGATGACTAAGTTTAACAACAATATTGGTAAATGGTAAATGGCCTGTATTTTGTATTGCGCTTTACTAGTCCCTAAGGACCCCAAAGCGCTTTACACATCCAGTCATACACCCATGCACACTCTGGTTTTGCCAAAGAGTGCCAAAGCACTTTAACCACAAGCATTTGTGAACTAACTTATCTTTCTTGTAGAATTGTGCTCCAAATACACAACTTTGTGCTGACAAAATCGTTAGTTATTCATTTACAAATCAATATTGTCTGTAAGGAGGGCAATCCTCCCTGTCTACAGCCCTGCATGTGTGACTCCTGTGATTAAAGCATATTTCTTTCAGCTTAACGAGTGAACCATCAGCTCGTTCAAACACACGTTAAAGTTTGTTTGGCTTGAGACCACCGAACAGAGGCAGCAATATAACATAGCTAACATTAACAGTGCAGTGAATCCTGCTTGTGCCATGATATTCAGGACTGCAAACCGAGCAGCATTCACTGACTTTCAGCTTAATGTGTTTGTGGATATATGACTGACTTTAATTATCCATAATATCATTATATTCTCTGTAAGATTAAGATCAACTTTTGAACAGTGTCTATTTTAAAGTCAAGGCTTTAAAACCAAGTTAACGCAGAAAGTATAAACATCACTGATGTCACATAACTTTGCTGACATGTGGCCAACAATAGTGATGGCCAACTTGAACCTGAGGCTCCAGTGTGTGTGTCAGAAAAAACAACACATTGCTTCAGAAGCACTGTGTCGAGGCTTGATTCGTATAACCAGAGGAAGGTGATCAGTGACATTCGAAGCTTCATTTAGAAAGTAACTGATTCAGTGATTTATAAGAAAGTCAAACGTGGGATTTATGTAGTGTTTTGATGGTGAGAGACAGCAAACCACTGATTACTCTATAAAGAGATATGGAGCCAGCGAGGAAGATACTGTCACTGCGTTGATTGATACTGTCACTGGGATCAAACTAAAGGAGTGTTCACAAGAAATCATCAGTATCAAACTGTGACAATAAAAAAATCTTCATTAAAGCAGCCAAGAATGGGATAAGTTTGATGTGAATCTTTGGTAATGCATGGCAGAAACTCTGTGCCAATTTTATCAACAAAATAAGGATTTTATCATCTTCTGGATGGACCTTGGCCTCCATTAACATTATGAGGAATCTTTAATCAAGATTCATTCATCAATGGAAATATTAAGCAAGTATTAAAGACTCTTGTCTCTCGGCCTATGACTGCTGGGATTGGCTCCAGTGCCCTCGCGATCCCAAAAAGGATAAGCAGAAGCAAATCGATGAATCTTTACTTTCTTCCATTTCTGCAATATTATTAAGAGTAGAAATATCCTGTCTGAGTGATGCTGAAAAACTCGTTCATGCATTTATTACTTCAAGTCTGGACTATTGCAATTGGTTATTATCAGGATGTTCTTTTTTGCCTTGGGACATAGGTAGGATGTGATTGCTGCTGTTTTATCCATGTGTGGATGCACATGCCCAGCTCCCAAATTGTACCCAAATTCTGTACCTCCCTCCATCCAACCATACACTTCTTTGGGTTTGCCATAAGCCCTGCCTGCCTAAGGTTCTCTGGGACCGTGACCAACCACTGCACATGCTCCACCACTATGAATCACTATGAATGACAACATCATCGAGGTAGGAAACAGCATAAGCAGTGTGAGGACGCAGCTGTCACTCCAGCACGTGCTGGAAAATGGCCGCGGCTTCAAACAAGCCAAACGGAAGTGTGACAAATTGGTACAAACCATAAAGAGTGGAGAAAGACGTTTTTGATGATAATAATAATAGAGGCAGCACGGTGGCACGATGGTTAGCACTGTTGCCGCACAGCAAGAAGGTCCTGAGTTCAATTCCAACATCAGGCCGGGGTCTTTCTGTGTGGAGTTTGCATGTTCTCCCCGTGTTTGCGTGGGTTCCCTCCGGGTACTCCGGCTTCCTCCCACCGTCCAAAGACATGCAGCTTGTGGGGATAGGTTAATTGGAAAATCCAAATTGCCACTAGGTGTGAATGTGCGAGTGAATGTGAGTGTGAATGGTTGTCTGTCCCTGTGTGTTGGCCCTGCGACAGACTGGCGACCTGTCCAGGGTGTACCCCGCCTCTCGCCCTATGGCAGCTGGGATAGGCTGCAGCGCCCCCCGCGACCCTGAAAAGGATAAGCGAATGGATGGATGGATAATAATAATAATAATAATAAATGCATTTATACAGTGCTTTTGAGATTCACACACTGGTGGAGGTAAGCTACAGTTGTAGCCACAGCTGCCCTGGGGCAGACTGACTGCGAGGCTGCCATTACACGCCATCGGCCCCTCTGGCCATCACCAGTTTTTGTCTTTGGACTGTGCAGACAAGGGAATCTGCCAGTAGGCATTGGTTAAATCCAGCATCATAAACAACCAAGGAGTGCTTATAAAGTCCAGGTCAACCTTTGGCATGGGATAAGCATCAAACCATGAGACCTTGTTCACTTTGTGATAATCATCAAAGAACCGTATAAAACTATGTGCTCACTTCTTAATTACCTTGAAGTACCTTAAACACAACCGGCCCCTCTCAAAACCTGGGACAACTCATCTGGCAAACAGATAAGCATAGGAGACCAAACACTGAGGAACAAATCCTCACTTCATCCTATGATAACAGCATTTTCACCATTTCAGCCAATTCCTTTTTTCACAATTTGTCTCTTCTGCTCAGGCAACCTGTTAGGCCATGGACACACTTTCATGCCAGGCTGCATTTCAAGAAGGTGCACAACACATCTGCAAACTGCTGTTGCAATGAAGGAACAACAGCTTTATTGGAATGTGTGAGATGTTAGTCACAAAGCATTTTAAACATACTCTCTGTTCAGTGTGAGTCTCCTCCTCTGACAAACCTCCACATGTACCACTGAAAACAGTTAAATTAGTTTGAATCGGAAACAAACTACTTGTTCTGAGACCAATTCTTTGTTTTTCACACCAAACTATTTAATAAGACAAACTTTACACAGAGTTAATCAAATATAACTAATGCTTTAACATTATCAGGATTTCATAATAAAAACTACACGTTCCATCTGAACTCTGTGGAGCCTGATCTCAAGTCCAACTCTGAAACCAGAAGAGGATCTTTCTCTCTCTTCAGAGTCATTGTGATCCAGTGATTTCAGTCCTGCATGATCAGGCTGATGTTTGCACAGAGCAGATAATGAAGTGAATGTTTTTGCACATTGGTAACAGTGAAACAGTTTATTTACAGTGTGGGATCGTTTGTGTTCGGAGTATGAACTGAGATTCCTGAAGCTCTTGTCACACTGGTCACAGCTGAAGTTCACTTCCATGTGTGTACGTTCATGTTTGTTACGATGACCTGATTGTGAGAAGCTTTTGTCACAGTGTCTGCACTTGCATGGTGTCTCTCTTGTGTGGATTCACTTATGATTGTTCTTTAAGCTCACGTGCAGTGGTGAAGGATGACCCACACTAGTCACAGGTGTGCTTTTTGACCCCAATGTGGAAGAGTTCGTGTATTTTTAATGTACTTGGTGTGTGGAAGCCTCTTCCACATTCTTTGCAGTAGTTCATTTTGTCTCCAGTGTGTCTACGTTGATGTGGTTTTAGGTCCCGTTGATGATTGGAAGTTTTTCCACAAAGGTCACAGAGAAACTCTTTCCCACCACCACAGTTTTCATAATAAAAACTAGAGATGGACCGATCCGATATTACGTATCGGTATCGGTCCGATACTGACCTAAATTACTGGATCGGATATCGGAGAAAAATAAAAAATGTAATCCGATCCATTAAATATCACGAAAGCACCTCACAAAACTTGCGACACGCCGTAACTCACCTCAGAACGTTAGCACGTCGGAGCAGTATGCATCACGTGATACAGCGGCTGTGGCATGCGGGACCTGTCAGTGGTCTGGATAGCATTTGGAGCTTCGCTAGCAACCCGGCATTTCATCTCTGACAAAGTTATCCCCGAGAGAAGTAAAGCAAGTGTGTAAGTCCATCTCTGAATGTTTGTAAAGCATTCCTGCGTTAAGCTTAACAAACGATATATGGAGCGACTGCCTCTTCTTGCTGCTACTTCAATCATGAAACTGCTTAATGATCAGCTGATCGGCTTTTCTGTCCCGAGTCCGTCTCTCTTGTTTGATTTTGGCCGACTTTGCACCAGAAGGAGGAAACCAGCGGCTGAACAACAGCAGCACGTTTAAGCTTGTTCAGCTGTTGTTAGAATTTATTTAATATTACTTTCTACACCAGGATCTTTTTCTACGTAGCTGACGCTGGTAACTGTGCAGGGGCGGATCTAGCAAAGTTTAGCCAGGGGGGCCGATAGGGCATTAACAGGGAAAAGGGGGCAAAAAGACATATTTTTCTTTCTTATTCTCATTTAAAATGTCTAGCTTTTAATAAATAATTATCTGACACCCAAAGTTTTAATTTGATGTAAAATGAATAGAAGTCAATTACTGTATATAGTAACTATTAAGTCTAATATACCCTCATAAGCTATAGTACTTTTTCCTTTGGGAAGGTACCATCTGTGCAGTCTGCAATTTTGTTGAAGAAAGATGTTGAATCTATTTAATATTTCTTGAAAAATAATTGATTTCTGTGCATTTTTTTTCACACTGCATCAAATTAAGGTTGATTACGTCGATTAAGCATCATGAGGTGGCGCGTGAGGGGTGGTTCCCTATTTTTTATTTATTTATTTTTGTTGTTGCTGGGAGTTGGAACCCTATTAGTTAGGTTGCTTAATATTTATGCTAAGTACTCTTTAAAATACCAGAATAGGGAGGATGGTGTAGGTTTAAGTTTATTAGATTGATCAGTATTGCTGAACTATGAAATATTTTTTTTTGCATTGAGGTATAACAGAATAGCTTTAGTATAGTTGTTGTTTTAAACTTGAGTATGAACTTATACAAAATGCAGCAAGATATTTAAAAAACAGTTTTGTTGATTAAAAAACACTATATCGGATTCAAATCGGTATCGGCAGATATCCAAATTTATGATATCGGTATCGGTATCGGACATAAAAAAGTGGTATCGTGCCATCTCTAATAAAAACTACAGATTCCATCTGAACTCTGTGGAGTTTACTGATGAGACTTGTTCCAAATAATCAGGTTAGAATTACAGGATAAAAAAAATCAAATACATATCTCACAGTAACTGCACTTGTAGAGTTACTTTCTGGTGTGGATCTGTTGGTGTTTATTCAGGTGATGTGGAGATTTAAAAGTCTTCTCACACAGGTCACATTTATAAGGTCTCTCCTCAGTGTGGATAAACATGTGTTGTTTTAACTGTGCGTCTGTTGCAAACAGTTTCCCACACTGATCACAGCAGTAAACATCATTTCCAGTGTGAATCCGTAGGTGACTATTTCGGTTGTGTTTGTCGTTGAAAGTTTTTCCACAAAAGTCGCAGCTGTACGCCTTAATTCCAGAGTGGGTAACTAGATGCTTCTGCAAGTGGCCATTTTGAGCAAAAGCTTTACCACACAAGCCACAGATGTACTCTTTAACTCCACTGTGAATGAGTTGGTGTTTTTTTAAGCCTCCAGCCCGTCTAAAAGAATTTCCACACAAGTTACAGCTGTACGGTTTTACTCCACTGTGGATGACATGATGTGATTTTAAGTCTTTAGCTTGGGTAAAAGTCTTTCCACACAAGTCGCAGCTGTATGCTTTAACGCCACTGTGGATGAGTCGGTGTCTTTGTAAGCCTCCAGCCTGGGTAAAAGACTTTCCACACAAGTCACAGCTGTAAGGTTTAACTCCACTGTGGATGAGTTGGTGCGTCTTCAAGCCTCCAGCCCGTGAAAAAGACTTTCCACACAAGTAACAGCTGTACGCTTTAACTCCACTGTGGATGAGTTGGTGTTTTTTTAAGCCTCCAGCCTCGGTGAAAGACTTTCCACACAAGTCACAGCTGTACGCTTTAACTCCACGGTGGATGAGTTGGTGTCTTTTTAGGCTTTCAGACCAGGTAAAATCCTTCCCACACTCATCACAGCTGTAAGGTTTAACTCCACTGTGGATGAGTTGGTGTAATTTTAAGCTTCCAGCCCGGTTAAAAGACTTTCCACACAAGTCACAACTGTAAGGTTTAAGTCCACTGTGGATGAGTTGGTGTTTTTTTAAGCTTCCAGCCTGAGTAAAAGATTTTCCACACTCACCACAGCTGTAAGGTTTAACTCCACTGTGGATGAGTTGGTGTATTTTTAGGCCGTCATTCCGAGTAAAATCCTTCCCACACTCATCACAGCTGTATGTTTTCTCTCCCTTTCTTCTGTGAGGTTTGTCGGCCTCCTGAGAGCACTGTTTTTCCGCCTCACGTTGGTCCTGCAGTGACAGAGATACAAACAGAGGCAGTGAGTGAAATGCAGTCGTGGAACAAACTGTAACTCCCTCCATTAGTGGAATTTAATGTGACAACAAACACATTGTTGGTGTATTTCCAACACCTTCTGGTGATAGTGTCACATTACAATGATGTGCAATGAGAGTTGTAATGAAAATGACATTATTGAAGAAATACTGATAAGTGGAGAAAATCTTTTACTTCATAAAAAGTTTTGAGTTCAACAGATGATATTGTTGTTTCAATATGTGCTGATAAAATATGATCTTTGTATTTTCTTCTAACTTCAGTGGTTTTTGGTTGTGAATGTAGAGTCTGTATATATGGAGGAGCCCAGGATGGAAAAGATAAAGCTGCTGTTAACGTGTTTTAAAAACCAACCAGCTGTGCACACAGTTTCAATAACAGTGTAACTGTGATACTTTTCTCACCTTCTGTATTGAAGTCATTGTTTCCTCTGTAGTGGCTGAGCTGAGTCCAAATGGCTGAAATTGTTCCTATGCTGCACCACCAGACTCTTGTCCTCCTGTTACTCAGCTGGGACACAAAAACTATTTAGACGTATTTTATCCCTGACAAAAAGAAGCAGAGCAAATAAACATTACTACACTCCTCAGTGACAACAGTACCTATAAAGCTTCAAGGTAAAACCCCAGAAGCAACTACAAATAGAAAGTCATCAGTTGCATACAAGAACTTGAAAGGTAAAAAGCCACTGACTGTCCTGTATGTCACCGCCTTTAGCCAGGGGATGCTACACCCTGTATATATGTCAATATTACATAGTTCCACAAAGGAGTCCCGCTCAGACTCATTGGTAGCAGTATAAACTCAGCCAACTACAACATTTCCAAGCACCTCATTACCATCCTAGCTCCCCGTGGATGGTAATGAGGTTTTCAAAAAACATTTCAAAAATCACACAACAGCTGTATGTTAGAATTTATTCAGAAATCTCGCAGTCAGAACATGCTATATCATGCTTGGGTAACTAGCAAAACTAGCAAGCTAACCTCCTGCTAACTCGTTTACCGCATTAAATGTAATAAATTCTGTTTTCATGAATGCCTGGATGTTAAACTTCATAGTTACACCTGGTAAAGCACCAATGCTGATCTTTTTATTAAAGATGAAAGAATTTAGACAGTTTTAAACTCTCAGTGATGCCGCAGTGTTTGTTTAACTTTGGGACCTGAAATGGTTTAGGACCCAGATTATTCCCAGATTTGCGAGCACCTTAGTCGGACAAATCCGGGAATAACGATGGCCCGCTTGTATGTTCTACAAAAAAAAAGTGCTTTGTTGTGTATCTGACTGACAAACACAAAACCAGTCAAGTGGCACCATTTTTACAAACCAATTCTGATTCATCCGTTTCACTCAACAATCCACTTTCCTCCGGTTCTCATTCAACGCTGCCACCGTGCTTTTTCGGCCATGTGTGTATGAACACAAAGGCACTGTGCATGCGCGTTTTACCCATATTCTATCGCGATATTTCATTTTCTTATTGTTGCCTAACAATGCATTACTGTGAACGGCCCAGCCCTACCTTCAAGTTACACACTATGAAAGGCAACAACAAGTTTAATATTCAGAAACCTAAAGTATGTATCAGCAGCAGAATGGAGCTAAAAATAAATGTTTGTTTCAGTTTTATGAAGCTTTGAGTATTTTGGATTAGTAGTACTAACTATTAATGTTTGTTAAAGGTGCAGAATTCTGTGATCAGTGGAAAGGCCAGGCTTGCATGTACAGATGAGCAACGCAGGTGGAATGCAGGGACAGCAAAGAACCTTGAACCTAAACGTCTAAGCCAGATAAACTTCAGACATCACAGGGCAGAGCAGCAGTACGATGTGAACTCCCGGACTGCAGTGACACAAACTCTCCCTAACCCACCATATCACCTTACACATCAAGACTTTATTGACAGCGTTAGCAAAGCACAAGTGGAGCCACTTTTCCTCCTCAAGAACACATTGATTGGAAAGTGTTACAGTGCCTCGCCATCTGCAGGTCCTCACCGCAACAGTTAAGTTGATGAGTAATTCTTTCAGCCACACCAAGCACATAAGCACTTACAAACTAAGCTGTATTCCATGCAGGGCATTCTACCAGGCATATATTCAAGTTTCTGAAAAGCAAGCAGAACAATTACAAGAAGAAACAAAAGAGCAAAGTGCATCTGATTTGTGGCACAACTGTAGGAAACTCAGACTTACAGCAAGCTCTGCTAAAAAAAGTTCCAGTACGTGCCACCACAAAAAATGACAAATTTTTATCTGAGCACATGTACCCTTCTTTTCGTGGGAATTATGAAACAAACTATGGTAAATAAAATGAAGAGCTTGTCATCAGCTGAAAGAACAGGGTATGAACATCCTTCACATGGGTAGTGTTATCAGCATCCAGGAGCCATGGCTCTCTGCGAGTCCTGACGGGGTCATTGACTCAGATGTGCTTCAAGAAATAAAATGTCCTGTGCCAACTTATTCTTCAATCACGGAGTAGCTTACCCAGAAATGCAGCGATATCAAACTGGTAGATGGAGAGCTGCAGCTGCAGAAAACTGGCAGCAGAGGCTATTACATGCAAGTGCAACTTACAATGTTTTGCACAGGGCTCAAGACTACCACACTTGTGATCTGAACACCTAGTGAGCATGTTTCATTTACAGTGCAATATCATAAACCATTTTTTCATTCTAAAAAAAGTCACAAATGTTGGTATTTTTGCAAAGGTTGCCTTTAAAATTTTTACCTGAGTTTTCATGCAGTTGCAAGCGCTTTAAATGAATGATAAAATAATTGCCTCTAATAACTCTGTTAACATGTTCTGCATAAACACAAACCTAAGACCTTTACAGCCCTTGGGGCTAATCTCTCTGGGACAATTAAATGAAGCCATATATAGTTTTGGCAGCATGTGGCTGGTGTTAATTACTAACCATGGGTGTAAACTTTCATTAAAATTGAGACTTTGCTGCTAATAACCAGCTAGTGCTGATACTAACGCCATTCACCATAGGCTATTATTTAGAAAAAGTATTTTCGTGATTAATTTGTGTGATTAAAATGTGAAACTGTGGCAAACCACATTTAGACTTTCACTTACCGGTGTTGTGCCAAAAGATGATCGCCTGCCTAAAACTGACTTCCAATGTTTCCGTTAGGGCTGCTCAATTAATCTAATTTTAATCACGATTACGATCTGGGCTTTCAACGATCATTAAAAATGACTGAGCCGATTATTAGCCCCTCCCTCATTTATCCGCGACACCTTAAAGGCCGGTCCGTGAAAATATTGTCGGGCATAAACCGGTCCGTGGCGCATAAAAGGTTGGAGACCGCTGATTAAGAGCACCCGAGGGAAGCTCGGAAAGCTAAGCAGAAGTTATTTGGAGAGGAGAGTGACTGCCGTTGGCTGAAAAGACAGGTAAAAAAAAACTTCAGTGGTGTTGCACACTATTTTATATTATTTTTTAAAGTCATTGTTAACCCTTTAAAGCCGGTCAGAGCAGCACGCTCCGTTTTGTGTAACTATTTTTTAAATCCCTGAAGAACCCTGAACCGTGTAAGCTAGCGCAAAAATTTGTTTTGCATATGAAACCGGAGGAGTTGTACTTACATGTTGTGCCATCAGCTTGCCCTCGGTCACGGTTGCCTTCCACATAAAGCTTTGCAAAAATTGCATAAAAAGCGCTTGCAGGAACAAAAACATAATATTCCAGAAACACGCTTTGCCGATCCGATCAGCTGTTCGTAACACTTCCCACAGTGAAACAGAGGTCAGCGCGAACTATCACATGTCCGCCATTTCCTGGCCGAAACCGGAAGTGACGTCATTTTCGCAGAAATTGTAGTTTTTTACTTGTAGACCTTAAAAGCCTATACTGGTCATGTTTGATTTTTCTGAATAGTTTCTGGGATGCTTAGAACTCGAATTGCACTGCTGGAAATAGTTTATTTTAATGCACCTGCTGTTTTCTTTGCAAATTTGCATCATAGGATTGTTTTTTTGTTTTTCCTGCAGTATATAAAAATTGGTGTATCTCCAAAATAAAACTATGAAGACACTCAAAATAAGTTTCCTGTTATTGTAAACTATTTTTTGCAACTTTTTTGTATTTAAAGCTTTGAGGGATAAGCCTCTTAAATTTCTCCAAGTAGAAATATATGTAAAATATACAAAAAACGATTTTCAATTTTTTTTGTAGTTTATTGCACTTTTTTGCAATTAATGTAGTTACTATGGACTTAATGCATACATATTATTAAAATATGGGCTATAACAGTTGTATAGCAACTTGAAATGCTCCCACAAATGGCACTACAGCATGTAAAAATATAATATAAGCTCTGGCGGACTTGGTTCTATAGTAGGTCTTAAAGGGTTAAATAAATATCGTCAAATAATCGAGATCTCAATTTCAGTGAAAATAATCGTGATTATCATTTTTGCCATAATCGAGCAGCCCTAGTTTCTGTGTATTTTTTATGTGTAATATCTTTACGTATGTTGGTAAATAGACTTCGGTGAACAGCATTTACAAAGGGGTTGTATATAGAACTCAAAAATTATCTGTTTTTTCAAGTATCTTTACAACTCTGTGTTATTGTACTTACATTATAACCAATCCGGTCCTTTATCCCACTTAACATATTTTTTCAGAACTATTGTAATATTTGCTGCCATTTCTGCTGTCCTCTTGGCCAACTTACTCTTACAGAAGACATTTTTAATGTTAATGACATTTTTTTAACTGCATAAATAAAGGTTATATAAAAGTCGCTGCCAAAAGCTGATTACGCCTTCTACCTTGTTACACGAATGTTGTTTGTGGCTCAGTATGACTTTGTGTCATCCATTAGGGATGCATTTGACATATGTTTCACATATTATAGCCCAACAAGTTACTTATAGCAGTTTAAAAACGAGTAAACACTTTTTGGCAAATACCGGAAATCAGTTTTTGGCAGACAATCACTTTTTGGCACAACACCGGGTACAGATTCTGTGTTTTTGTTCGTGTTACTGGAATCTGTCACACTCAAAGTGGTCCAAGTGAGTAAATGGTAAATGGCCTGTATTTGTATAGCGCTTTTAGTAGTCCCCCCTAGGGACCCCTTTACACACCCAGTCATCAACCCATTCACACACACATTCACACACTGGTGGAGGCAAGCTACAGTTGTAGCCACAGCTGTCCTGGGGCAGACTGACAGAAGCGAGGCTGCCATATCGTGCCATCGGCCCTTCTGGCCAACACCAGTAGGCGGTAGGTGAAGTGTCTTGCCATAGGACACAACGACCGAGACTGTCCAAGCCGGGGCTCAAACCGGCAACCTTCCGATTACAAGGCGAACTCCCAACTCTTGAGCCCCAATAGCTTTCTTCTTTTCTTTCTTTCTTTTCTTTGGTGGTCATAGCCCAGATAAAGCTCCGGGTCGGGGTGTTGCTCTGTGGGCTTTTTATCGAAAGGAGCAAACATAAATTCTCTTTGGAGGGTGTTTGAGTCTTAAAGCTGCCAGCCACGCTAGTTTCCCATCCTCCTTCCTCGGCATAGAGTGCAGTGCGTAGGGCGGTGGGCACGGACAGGCCTTTCTAAGTTGTTGATGCTCAAGGCAAAATGTTTCTAATTCGTTTTTCAGTTTCCTTGAAGTAACAATGCTGGGACCTTCCTGCACTCTTGGTGGCGCTGTCACTTGGTGTTCGCTCGCTCTGCGGTAGAGTATCACTTCCTGTTCCTGCTCAAACACAGTGGTGTTTCTGAGTAGCTTATTTGCTTAGCAATTTAATTAACAACTTTTAAATACATTCTTTTTTCAGCCGAAGACAGCGTAGGCCCCGCTAGCTGTTCCCCGGCAGACCCCAAGCAGCTGGGGAAAAAGGGCAGCTGGGTGACGGTGAGGAGGAAGCATAGTCCTAAACAGAAGCCCCAGGTACACCACCAACCCGTTCATGTGTCTAACCGTTTTTCCCCACTCTGCGACACACCCGCCGGGAGTCAAACTCTGGTAATTGGTGATTCTGTTCTCAGACATGTGAAGCTAGAGACACCGGCAACCATAGTCAATTGTCTTCCAGGGGCCAGAGCAGGCGACATTGAAGGAAATTTAAAACTGCTGGCTAAGGGTAAACGTAAATTCAGTAAAATCATAATTCACGTCGGCAGTAATGACACCCGGTTACGCCAATCGGAGGTCACTAAAATCAATATTGAATCGGTGTGCAACTTTGCCAAAACAATGTCGGACTCTGTAGTTTTCTCTGGTCCCCTCCCCAATCAAACCAGGAGTGACATGTTTAGCTGCATGTTCTCCTTAAATTGCTGGCTGTCTGATTGGTGTCCCAGAAACGATGTGGGCTTCATAGATAATTGGCAAACCTTCTGGAGGAAACCTGGTCTTGTTAGGAGAGACAGCATCCATCCCACTTTGGATGGAGCAGCTCTCATTTCTACAAATATGGACAAATTTATTAAACCCCCCAAAATATGACTATCCAGAGTTGGGACCAGGAAGCAGAGTTGCAGTCTTACACGCCTGTCTGCAGCTTCTCTCCTCTTGCTACCCCCCCAAAAACCCATCTCCATAGAGACTGTGTCAGCTTCCAAAAAGACAAAAGACAAACTAAAATCCAGCAACAAACAACTTAAACATAAACAATTACAAAGAAAGAACAATACGGTATCCACATCTGAACCAAAGAGTAAAACAGTGAAATGTGGATTATTAAATATTAGGTCTCTCTCCTCCAAGTCTCTGTTAGTACATGACTTAATAATTGATTATTTTGATTATTGAATTGATTATACAAATTTTATTTACTCTTTCTTACAGAAACCGGGTTGCAGCAGGATGATTATGTTAGTTTAAATGAATCAACACCCCCGAGTCATTCTAACTACCAGAAATCTCGAAGCACAGGCCGAGGGGGCGGTGTGGCAGCAATTTTTCACACCAGCCTATTAATTAATGAAAGACCAAGACAGACTTTTAATTCATTTGAAAGCCTGATGCTTAACATTGTCCACCCGTGCTGTGAAACTCAGAAACCAGTCTTACTTGTTATCATCTATTGTCCACCTGGGCCTTACACAGCGTTTCTGTCTGATTTCTCAGACTTTATATCTAATTTAGTTCTGAGCTCAGATAAAATAATTATTGTGGGTGATTTTAACATCCATGTAGATGCTAAAAATGACAGCCTTAACATGGCATTTAATCTGTTATTAGACTCAATTGGTTTCTCTCAAAATGTAAAAGAACCCACCCACCACTTTAATCACACTCTAGATCTTGTTTTAACATATGGCATAGAAACTGAACATTTAACAGTGTTTCCTGAAAACCCTCTCCTGTCTGATCATTTCCTGATAACATTTACATTTACAATAATTGATTACACAGCGGTGGAGAGTAGACTTTATCAAAGTAGATGTCTTTCTGAAAGCGCTGTAACTAAGTTTAAGAATATAATCCACCCACTGTTATCATCTTCAATGCCCTGTACCAACACAGAGCAGAGCAGCTATCTGAACGCTACAGAGGTCGATTATCTTGTTAATAATTTCACCTCCTCACTACGTACGACTCTGGATACTGTAGCTCCAGTGAAAACTAGGGTTTCTAATCAGAAGTACCTGACTCCGTGGTATAATTCTCAAACACGTACCCTAAAGCAGATGACTCATAATCTGGAGAGGAAATGGCGTGTCACAAATTTAGAGGATCATCATTTAGCCTGGAGAAATAGTTTGCTGCTTTATAAGAAAGCCCTCCGCAAAGCCAGAACATCTTACTATTCATCACTGATTGAAGAAAATAAAAACAACCCCAGGTTTCTCTTCAGCACTGTAGCCAGGCTGACAAAAAGTCAGAGCTCTTTTGAGCCAGCCATCCCTTTAACATTAACTAGTAATGACTTCATGAACTTCTTCACAAATAAAATTTTTATCATTAGAGAAAAAATTACCAATAATCATCCCACAGATGTAATATTATCTACAGCTACTCTTAGTACCATTGATGTTAAGTTAGACTCTTTTTCTCCAATTGATCTTTCTGAGTTAACTTCAATAATTACTTCCTCCAAACCATCAACGTGTCTTTTAGACCCCATTCCTACAAAACTGCTCAAAGAAGTCCTGCCATTAATTAATTGTTCGATCTTAAATATGATCAACCTATCTCTAATAATCGGCTATGTACCACAGGCCTTCAAGCTGGCTGTAGTTAAACCTTTACTCAAAAAGCCATCTCTAGACCCAGCAGACTTAGCTAATTATAGGCCAATCTCCAACCTTCCTTTCATATCAAAAATCCTTGAAAGAGTAGTTGTCAAACAGCTAACAGATCATCTGCAGAGGAATGGTTTATTTGAAGAGTTTCAGTCAGGTTTCAGAGCTCATCACAGCACAGAAACAGCTTTAGTGAAGGTTACAAATGATCTTCTTATGGCCTCTGACAGTGGACTCATCTCTGTGCTTGTCCTGCTAGACCTTAGTGCAGCATTCGATACTGTTGACCATAATATCCTATTAGAGCGATTAGAACATGCTGTAGGTATTACAGGTACTGCACTGCAGTGGTTTGTATCATATCTATCTAATAGACTCCAATTTGTGCATGTAAATGGAGAGTCCTCGTCACACACTGAGATTAATTATGGAGTTCCACAGGGTTCAGTGCTAGGACCAATTCTGTTTACATTATACATGCTTCCATTAGGCAGTATCATTAGAAGACATAGCATAAATTTTCACTGCTATGCAGATGACACCCAGCTCTATCTGTCCATGAAGCCAGATAACACACACCAATGAGTTAAACTGCAGGCATGTCTTAAAGACATAAAGACCTGGATGGCCGCTAACTTTCTGCTTCTTAATTCAGATAAAACTGAGGTTTTTGTACTCGGCACTTGGAGTCATTTTTGACCAGGATATGTCCTTCAACGCACATATTAAACAAATACACTCAACAAAAATATAAACGCAACACCTTTGTTACTGCTCCCATTCCCCATGGGATGGACGTAGAGACCTAAAATTCATTCCAGATACACAATATAACCATCCCTCCCAAACAGTGGTCACAAATCAGTCCAAATGTGTGGTAGTGGGCACATCTGCTATATTGAGATAATCCATCCCACCTCACAGGTGTGCCACATCAGGATGCTGATCTGACATCATGAGTAGTGCACAGGTGTACCTTATACTGCCCACAACAAAAGGCCACCCTGGAATGTGCAGTTTTGTCTCACAGCAAAATGCCACAGATGCCACAAGCAATGAGGTAGCGTGCAATTGGCATGCTGACAGCAGGAATGTCAACCAGATCTGTTGCCCGTGCATTGAATGTTCATTTCTCAACCATAAGCCGTCTCCACAGGCGTTTCAGAGAATATGGCAGCACATCCAACCGGCCTCACAACCGCAGACCTCGTGTAACCACACCAGCCCAGGACCTCCACATCCAGCAGGTTCACCTCCAAGATCGTCTGAGACCAGCCACCCAGACAGCTGCTGGAACAATTGGTTTGCACAACCAAACAATTTCTGCACAAACTGTCAGAAACCGTCTCAGGGACGCTCAACTGCATGCACGTCATCCTCATCGGGGTCTTGACCTGACTCCAGCTCGTCGCCGTAACAGACTTGTGTGGGCAAATGCTCACATTCGATGGCGTCTGGCACGTTGGAGAGGTGTGCGCTTCACGGATGAATCATGGTTCACATTGTTCAGGGCAGAGGGCAGCTGAGAATGTCCCAGTTCTTGCATGGCCAGCATACTCACCGGAAATGTCACCCATTGAGCATGTTCGGGATGTGCTTGACCGGCGTATACGACAGCGTGTACCAGTTCCCACGAATATCCAACAACCTCGCACAGCCATTGAAGTGGAGTGGACCAACATTCCACAGGCCACAATTGACAATCTGATAGACTCCATGCGACGATGTGTTGCACTGCATGAGGCAAATGGTGGTCACACCAGATACTGACCGGTTCTGGGTCCCCAGACCCCCAATGGCGCAAAAAACTGCACATTCCAGGGTGGCCTTTTGTTGTGGGCAGTCTGAGGTACACCTGTGCACTATTCATGATGTCAGATCAGCATCCTGATGTGGCACACCTGTGAGGTGGGATGGATTATCTCAATATAGCAGATGTGCCCACTACCACACATTTGGACTGATTTGTGACCACTGTTTGGGAGGGATGGTTATATTGTGTATCTGGAATGAATTTTAGGTCTCTACGTCCATCCCATGGGGAATGGGAGCAGTAACAAAGGTGTTGCGTTTATATTTTTGTTGAGTGTATGTAAAACTGCTTTCTTCTATTTGCGCAACATCTCTAAAATTAGAAATATCCTGTCTCAGAGTGACGCTAAAAAACTAGTTCATGCATTTATTACTTCCAGGCTGGACTACTGTAATTCATTATTATAAGGATGTCCAAAAAACTCACTGAAAAGCCTTCAGCTAATCCAAAATGCTGCAGCAAGAGTACTGACAGGGACTAGAAAGAGAGAGCATATTTCTCCTGTTTTGGCTTCCCTTCAGTGGCTTCCTGTTAAATCCAGAATTGAATTCAAAATCCTGCTCCTCACATACAAGGTCTTAAATAATCAGGCCCCATCTTATCTTAATGACCTTGTAGTACCATATCACCCTATTAGAGCACTTCGCTCTCGCTCTGCAGGCCTACTTGTTGTTCCTAGAGTATTTAAAAGTAGAATGGGAGGGAGAGCCTTCAGTTTTCAGGCCCCTCTTCTGTGGAACCAGCTTCCAGTTTGGATTCAGGAGACAGACACTATCTCTACTTTCAAGATTAGGCTTAAAACTTTCTTTTTTGCTAAAGCATATAGTTAGGGCTGGACCAGGTGACCCTGAATCCTCCCTTAGTTATGCTGTAATAGACGTAGGCTGCCGGGGGATTCACATGAAGCATTGAGTTTTTCCTTTCCAGTCACCTTTCTCACTCACTATGTAATAATAGACCTCTTGTCATGGTCCGGAGTCTGCGACTCCGTGTTTATGTTTAGTTTATTAGTATTCTGTGGTTTTGGTTACCTTGGGTGTTTGTACTCTTCTGTTTCATGGTTCATGTTCCTATGTTCTGTGTCCCCCAGTCTGTGTTAAGCTGGTGTGTTATGTCATTGCGTGTATGTGTTTCCTGTTTTATTGTGAAGGTCTGCGTCTTATGTCTTATGTCATCTGTGTTGTTTCCGCTCGGTCTCCCTGCATCTCTCCATGTGTATTTCCCCGGATCTCTCTGCATCTTTGTTTCTGGTTGGTTTTGTTAGTTTCTGGTTGGTTTTGTTAGTTTTACCCAGTTTAGGTTTCCGGGTTCATGTTTTCCCACCATTGCTGTTAGTACCCACTCCTGTAAATAAATACTCACCTGCACCAGAGCTACCGCCTTTTTGGTCCTTTCTACAACTCCACGCGGCTTGCCCCGGCAAACCGTGACAGTACGAACCAGCCACCATGGACCCAGCGGCAGTACATCCGTCCGAGGAACTCCGGGACGACGTTACGTATAACGTGGAGATTCTCCTCGGGCTGTGGCTTGAGAACCCTCCAGAGGAGCTTCGCCGCACCAAGAAAGTCGGCTACAACGGCTCTTTTCTGGCCTGCCATGGCTTCTAAGCTCGCTTCCTCCGACCATGCAGACTTTTCTCCGGCACACACCTCACCTCCTCTCAGCCACTCCTGCCTCGCTGCCCGACTCGCCGGATGTGATCTTGCCCGGCCCGTCGGAGCCGTCTGCGGGGAGGAAACGCAGATCGCGCCGCCAGCGCGCCACCCCACAGCCGGACGTTCGGGCTTCTAATGCGCCGGCTGTGGTGAGTGAGGACTTTTTTCCATTTTCGGACTGTGTGACTGTTCATTCAGGGGCGGTGTTCTGTGCGGCAGATGATATTGTGAACAGCATATCACCTGCTCAGCAGCCACTCTCAGCTCAGTTAGCTCCCCCGCAGCCACTCTCAGCTCAGTTTCCAGCGTCACCCTCAGTTCAGTTTCCAGCGTCACCCTCAGTTCAGTTTCCAGCGTCACCCTCAGTTCAGTTTCCAGTGTCACCCTCAGTTCAGGCCCCCGTAGCTCCAGTGCCACCTGTAGCTCAGGCCCCCGTAGCTCAAATCAAATCAAATCAAATCACTTTTATTGTCACATCACATGTGCAGGCACACTGGCACAGCACATGCGAGTGAAATTCTTGTGTGCGAGCCCCACAAGCAACAGAGATGTGCAAACACAACAACACAAACGAGCAAAATACAAGAATGGCCAACCTGAAACTAATAAATATATGTACAATATATAATAGTGTATGCATTTCTGGATGTGTATACTAAATATTTTCCTACGTGTGTGTGTGTGTGTGTGTGTATACACATTTTTACAAATTAAATAGTAAAAAAAATAAATAAATAAAATAATAATAATAATAATAATAATAATAAAATATATAAAATATACAGAGTTGAATATGTGCAAAACAAGTGGCATTTATATACACTGTGGAGTGCATAATGTTGAAGTTCCAGTAGTGGAGGTGAGGTGTCTATGACGTGTTCAGCAGTCTGATGGCCTGGTGGAAGAAGCTGTCTCTCAGTCTGCTGGTTCGGGACCGGATGCTGCAGAACCTCCTTCCTGATGGAAGCAGTCTGAACAGTTTATGGCTGGGGTGACTGGAGTCCTTGATGATCCTCCCCGCTTTCCTCAGGCAGCGCTTCCTGTAGATGTCTTGGAGGGAGGGAAGCTCACCTCCAATTATCCGTTCAGAGCACCGCACTACTCGCTGGAGAGCTATGCAGTTGTAGGCGGTGCTGTTGCCATACCAGGTGGTGATGCATCCAGTGAGGATGCTCTCAATAGCACAGTGATAGAAGGGTCCTGAGGATGCGGGGGCTCATGCCGAATCTTTTCAGTCTCCTGAGAAAGAAGAGGCGCTGCTGCGCCTTCTTCACTGTTTTGTTTGTGTGTACTGACCACGTAAGATCCTCAGCCAGATGTACTCCAAGGAACCGGAAGCTGCTCACTCTCTCCACAGCAGCGCCGTTGATGGTGATGGGGGTGTGTACTTCTCTGCACCTCCGGAAGTCCACTATCAACTCCTTTGTCTTTGCGATGTTGAGGGTGAGATGGTTGTCTTGACACCAGTGGGTCAGGGCGCTGACCTCCTCCCTGTAAGCCGTCTCATCACCGTTGGTGATAAGACCCACCACTGTAGTGTCGTCCGCAAACTTCACAATGATGTTGGAGCTGTTAGTGGCTGTGCAGTCGTAGGTGTAGAGTGAGTACAGGAGAGGGCTCAGTACACACCCCTGTGGAGCACCAGTGTTCAGTGTGATGGGGGATGAGGTGATGCTGCCCAGTCTGACCACCTGGCGTCTGTCAGACAGGAAGCTAAGGATCCAGCTGCAGAGGGAGCTGCTCAGTCCTAGATCCTGCAGTTTCCTGTCCAGCTTCGAGGGAACGATGGTATTGAATGCTGAGCTGTAATCTACAAACAGCATTCTCACATACGTGTCTCTCTTCTCCAGGTGTGACAGGGCAGTGTGTAGTGTCAGGGCTATGGCATCATCAGTGGACCTGTTGTGGCGGTATGCAAACTGTAGAGGGTCCAGTGAGTCGGGTAGTGCAGAGCAGATGAAGTCCCTGACCAGCTTCTCGAAGCATTTGCTTACGATGGGGGTCAGGGCTACAGGTCGCCAGTCGTTCAATGAGGAGATGGTGGAGGATTTGGGTACAGGGACGATGGTGGCCATTTTGAAGCAGGCTGGGACTACAGACAGAGAGAGGGAAAGGTTGAAGATGTGTGTGAACACTCCAGCCAGCTGAGCCGCGCATGACCTGAGGACGCGGCCGGGAATCCCGTCTGGACCAGTAGCTTTGCGCGCGTTCACCTTCCTGAAGCACTTCCGCACATCCTCCTCAGACACAGTGTGCGCACTGACGTCATCCGCGGTGCGCACACTGTCCGGTCTCATGGTGTTCGCTGTGTCGAATCTAGCGTAGAATACGTTTAGATCCTCACACAGAGAGGCCATGGTCTGCGGTGTGCTGGTTTTCCCTCTAAAGTCTGCGATCGTGTTTAGTCCCTGCCACATACTCCGAGGGTTGTCAAACTGTTGCTCCACCCTGTCCCTGTACTCACGTTTGGCTGCTTTGATCGTCTTCCGGAGTTGGTAATGTGCGTGTTTGTAGTCCGATGTGTTCGCGGAGGCAAAGGCGGTGTTCCGTGCCGCGCGAACATATCCGTTAATCCAGGGTTTTTGATTTGGGAAGGATTTAACTGTTCTGGATGGGACGACATCTTCCACGCATTTCCTGATAAATCCACAGACTGAGTCTGTGTATTCATCAATGTCTCTGGCGGCCACGTGAAACATTTCCCAGTCCGCGTGATCAAAACAGTCCCGCAGCGCAGACTCCGATTGGTCCGTCCAACAGTGCACCGCCCTCCGGGTTGGAGCTTCCTGTTTCAGCTTCTGCCTGTAGGCGGGCAGGAGCAGGATGGAGCAGTGATCTGAGTGGCCGAATGGGGCGCGGGGGAGGGCTTTGTACGCATCCCGGAAAGAGGTGTAACAGTGGTCGAGTAGCCTGTTTCCACGTGTGTTAAAAAGGATGTGTTGATGGAGTTTTGGTGAGACTTTCTTCAGGTTTCCCTTATTAAAGTCTCCGGCTGTGATAAACGCTGCCTCTGGGTGTGCGGTTTCCTCACTGCTGATCGCGCTGTACAGTTCCCTGAGTGCAGGGTCAGTGTCGGCTTGTGGGGGAATGTAAACAGCCGTAATAATCACTGCTGTAAATTCCCTCGGTAGCCAGAATGGCTGGCACTTAATCATCAGGTACTCCAGGTCCGGTGAGCAGAAGGATTTGACCGGGTGCACGTTCGCATAATCACACCAGCTGTTGTTGATCATGAAACACACACCACCGCCTCTGCTTTTCCCAGTAAGATCCTGTGACCTGTCCGCGCGGTGCACGGAGAACCCCGGCAGTTGTGTTGCGGAGTCCGGTACTTTGTCCGATAGCCAGGTTTCTGTGAGGCAGATCACGCAGCAGTCCCGCATCTCTCGCTGGAATGAGATCCGTGCCCGAAGCTCGCACAGCTTGTTCTCCAGAGACTGCACATTAGCCAGTAATAAACTGGGTAATGGTGGTCTGTAAGTGCGCCGTCTCAGTCGAACCAGAACGCCAGATCTTCTCCCTCTGTGTCGGCGTTTGCGGCCTCCAGGGCCAGAGAACAAAGGCGTCTCAGGTGAGATGAATGGGGGGGTCTGCAAACGGAGCGTCCGTGTTGCAAAACTTGAACTCCGGAAAGTTATAAGAAAGACCGTCTTTTATGTCCAGTAAGGTTTGTCGGTCGTACACAAGGAGACAAATGCTGCTCGTGAAAAAATAAAGGAAAAGTAAAATTAAACACAGAAGAAAGCCGTTGCTTGGGGGAGCTCGCGACGAGGCTGCCATACTCGGCGCCATCTTGATTTAGTATGATTTAGCTCCAGTGTTACTGGTCTCACACACTCACTCCATGCAGGGAGAAAGTTTAAGTTCCAGTCAGGGTGTTTCTCACGCTTTAGCTGCTTCAGGCACCGTTCTGCGCTCCAGGGCTTCCCCAGAGGCTAGGTCTCAGTCCTCAGCTGATTCTGGACCCCTGAAGTTTAAGCAGCCACCTGAGAACTGCACCATGTCAGCGTTGTCTGGGCAGAGCCAGTGCTCAGGGCATTGCCAGTCGCCTTTGTGTCAGCTAGTGACCTCCATGACTGCTGGCTTAGCGATGACATCTGCTGGAGGGTCCGTAGGACCGCTCCGGCCTTCGTCTCCTGTTTCCGCTGGAGGGTCTGAGGGGCCACTCCGGCCTTCGTCTCCTGTCTCCGCTGGAGGGTCCGAGGGACCGCTCCGGCCTTCGTCTCCTATTTCCGCTGGAGGGTCCAAGGAGCCCATCCAGCTTCCTGCCTCGTCAGCTGGAGGGCCCGAGGAGCCCGTCCAGCCCCAAGACTCGTCGGCTGGAGGTTCAGGGGAACCTAGCCTGCTTCCTGCCTCGTCAGCTGGAGGGCCCGAGGAGCCCGTCCAGCCCCAAGACTCGTCGGCTGGAGGTTCAGGGGAACCTAGCCAGCTTCCTGCCTCGTCAGCTGGAGGGCCCGAGGAGCCAGTCCAGCTTCCTACCTCGTCAGCTGGAGGGCCCGAGGAGCCCGTCCAGCCGCCAGCTGCAGCTAGGGCTGGGCAATATATCAAGTTTTTTAAAAATATCGATATATTTTCATACGAGATATAAGATGTGACAATATCGTTTATATCGATATAGTCTATGTTACGTTATAATTATACTTGTGGAGCCGCAGGTTTGCCTCTCTTTCGTCCACTTTTGTCTCTACGCTGCGTTACTCGGCCTCGCCTCTCCTTCACTGAACACAACTCCGCCTCTCCCATAGCTTCACCTGCAGGCAATGACAAGATGAAAGCGGAAAATCTCCGTTAGCGAGTTACCGCGCATCGCCCCGTGCGTGGGGCTGGACGGCGTCAACGTGTTAGCGAGCTAACCGCGCTAACGACATGCAGCCCGGAGGTGCTGCACGGCCTAAAATCCTTTCATTTTCTCAAAAATCGACAGTGCACCTTATGTATGAATTCTGGTTGTGCTTACTGACCGCGAACCGATTTTATGTGGTACACAGCGCTCAGCAATCTGTCAAAAAATGTTTTAATATGACTTTGCTAAGCTACGGAGCTGCACCGCTTGATGGATTGTCGGAGGACTACGGCTACCAAGGAGGAGCCTCGCGGAGTGATACGTACTGTGTGTGTATAAGGACCACAAATGGCACCTGTTCAGAGACGTGGTGCAGCTGTGAAATCTGTCTCTTTGTTATTACGCTCAGCGTCTATTAGTTTACATTTTGACTGCACAATTGTGAGCTTTTTGTTATGCACAAAAACAACATTGTTTTCTTTTATTTATGGACCATTTAATAAATGCTGATCATTTATTTTTGAGTAATTTCTTCATGTACATCTACGCTGTATGTAAATAAAAGTGCCCGTGTGACATCTGGGACACAGTGTGACTAAGAACTCTCTTTTTTGTTCTTAACTTATGGCTTTAAAAATATATATATCGAGATATATATCTTATATCGCCATCCAGGTAAAAAATATCGAGATATGAATTTTGGGTCATATCGCCCAGCCCTAGCTGCAGCGTCATCTTCGCCTGGTCCGGCTCCAGCATCACCCATGCCGTCGTCTGGTCCAGCTTCAGAGCCGTCAGCCTCGTCTGGTCCAGCTTCAGAGCCGTCATCCACGCCTGGTCCAGCTGCAGCCTCATCATCCACGCCTGGCCCGGCCTCCGTGTCTCCGCCTTCAGCGTCGCCTGGCCTTGCCACGTTTGGGTCTGCAGCTAAACGGCCGCTTTCTAGGCCGCTGGCCAGGCGCCATCGCCGTCGTGGGCGGCCCCCGGACCCTCCGCCTGAGTGGCCGCCGTTGCCTTCCACACGGCCGGCCTCCGGACCAGTGCTGTCGTCGTCGCCGTTGCCTTCCGCACAGTCGGCCTCCTGAACTGTGTCCACGTCGCCGCCGTTGCCGTCCGCACGGTCGGCCCCCTGAACTGTTTGGACTCCTGTGCTGGCCGGCCCCCTGACCTCTTCTGTTTTGGACTCTGTTTTCCTGTGCTCTGGTGTGCTTCTTTTCTTTTGGTTTTGGACTCGTGTTTTGTTTTTCTTTTTGTCTTTTGACCTTCTGGTGCTCCTGTTTTGTTTTGCCTCGAGCCCTCCGTCCTGGACCCCCGCCGCCCGCCCTGCTCGGGTTGTTTTCTGTTTTTTCTGGCTGTTTTGTTTCTTGTTGGGCTGTCTGGAGCCAGCCTTTGAGGGGGGGGGGGGGGGGGGTCCTGTCATGGTCCGGAGTCTGCGACTCTGTGTTTATGTTTAGTTTATTAGTATTCTGTGGTTTTGGTTACCTTGCGTGTTTGTAGTCTTCTGTTTCATGGTGCATGTTCCTATGTTCTGTGTCCCCCAGTCTGTGTTAAGTTGGTGTGTTATGTCATTGCGTGTATGTGTTTCCTGTTTTATTGTGAAGGTCTGCGTCTTATGTGAGTGTTTTCAGTTTGCCTCCCTAGTCTCGTCACGTTAATCACTCCCAGCTGTGTTCCCTACCTGTGTGTAATCTCACTGTGTTCTCTGAGTGTATTTAAGTTGTGTCTTCTGTCAGGGTAGTTGCTGGTTCGTCTGTGTTGTTTCCCCTCGGTCTCCCTGCATCTCTCCATGTGTATTTCCCCGGATCTCCCTGCATCTTTGTTTCTGGTTGGTTTTGTTAGTTTTACCCAGTTTAGGTTTCCGGGTTCATGTTTTCCCACCATTGCCGTTTGTACCCACTCCTGTAAATAAATACTCACCTGCACCAGAGCTGCCGCCTTTTTGGTCCTTTCTACAACTCCACACGGCTTGCAAACCGTTACACCTCTCTGCATTGAATCATATCTGTTATTAACCTCTGCCTCTCTTCCACAGCATGTCTTTTATCCTGTCTTCCTTCTCTCACCCCAACCGGTCGCAGCAGATGGCTTATTACAGCACAAAGTAACTGATTTTGTTCTTAGCAACGACTGAACGCTGGCTTTCGCGTTGAGTAACCGGAAGTATAAAACCGGACAACGGAAGTAGTGGTCTGTTATGGCAGCCTACATACGCTCTTACAGAAACCTGTGGATAAAGGTGTCTTTGAGAAGTACTCCTCAGATCCACTTGGTGTTTGTTGTAACTGCATGTAGTGCAGAGGTGGGTAGTAACGAGTTACATTTACTTGAGGGGCAGCACGGTGGCACGGTGGTTAGCACTGTTGCCGCACAGCAAGAAGGTCCTGAGTTCAATTCCACCATCAGGCCAGGGTCTTTCTGTGTGGAGTTTGCATGTTCTCCCCGTGTTTGCGTGGGTTCTCTCAGGGTACTCCGGCTTCCTCCCACCGTCCAAAGACATGCAACTTGTGGGGACAGGTTAATTGGATAATCCAAATTGCCACTAGGTGTGAATGTGAGTGTGAATGGTTGTCTGTCCCTATGTGTTAGCCCTGCGACAGACTGGCGACCTGTCCAGGGTGTACCCTGCCTCTCGCCCAATGACAGCTGGGATAGGCTCCAGCGCCCCCCGCGACCCTGAAAAGGACAAGGGGAAGCGAATGGATGGATGGACATTTACTTGAGTAAGTTTTTGAAAAAAAATTTACTTTTAAAGTACCTTTTTTGCACGATACTTTTTACTTTTACTTGAGTACATTTGTCAAGAAGAAACAGTACTTTTACTCCGCTACATTTGCAAAATTCGACTCGTTACTTTAAAAAAATAAAATAAAATAGTTTAACACATTAACACAATAGTTTAACACATGCCGCCAGTGGAGTTTCCGGTAACGTTTTTACCAATGAGATGTGGCCATGCAGTCACATGACCAGTTTGAAACTGTGGCGGGCAGAGCGGCCCAAGCGTTTTAAAGTAGCGGACACACGGAAAGAAAAAACATGAAAACATGGCAGAGTCTACTCTAGAGCTGAAGAGGATTAACAGCCTTTTCCTCACATACAAAAAAGGTTTCACTTAAAACCAGTACAAAAGAACAGCTATGTCTTCAGTGTCGGTCTCTTCAGTGAGAGCCAAAACAAACCAACTTTTCAGCGTGAAATAACTCAACTCATGTAACCTGAGGAAACGGTACGTTTTCTGTAAATATCTTTTTAGCTGTGGTTAGCTGGATGTCTTATGTTACAGCAGCTGTCATATTTTCGGCGCTACGTTGTAGTGAGATAAGTTTGTGGGTGTTTTGTGCAGCTTCGGCTGTCTTTTTAACTGCTCGCTGGTTAGCTAGCGTGAGCTATAAGCTAACAGCTTGCCTGGTTAA
Source organism: Aulonocara sp. 'chitande type north' Nkhata Bay (assembly GCF_057382095.1). Classification (NCBI taxonomy): domain Eukaryota; kingdom Metazoa; phylum Chordata; class Actinopteri; order Cichliformes; family Cichlidae; genus Aulonocara; species Aulonocara sp. 'chitande type north' Nkhata Bay. The sequence continues at coordinate 13,745,491 of NC_141346.1, forward strand.
TGACGCTAGAGTTCCACGTACATGCAAACAGCTCGTCTCTACTGCTTTAACTGTTAAAACAGAAGGCAATACTGCGGCTGACAGGGTTTATTATGTGAAACAGCAGCTTGTTTAGTTTAAACAGTCTGCATTAAGCTGGGCAAACACTGTGCGATTTATTTTCAGTTGCGTTATTCAGCTCCTGCTCAATCTGTACAATTAAATCTCAGGGGTTAGAAGTTCATAGATCACGATGCAGGGTCTCACACTATACGGCCTGATGCTCTGATGCGACCTGAGTGCTCAAACTGTGCGTGTCACGGCTCGGGGCAGCGGCCGTGTGAAGAGTGGAAGGAGGACTCAAATGCAGTACTTATTCAGACGTGAGGGCGATTTATTAACAATACCAAACATAAAGTGGAGATGGCAAAACAGAACTAAGGATGAACTAAACTGGGAAAAGCTACACCACGGAGTAGCAAACCTGACATGAAGGGAGAACAGCAGGGAGAGCACGCAGGGGATTTCACAGAGAATGAACACAGACGACGCGACGAGGAACAGAGGAAAACACACACTATAAGTACACAGAGAGACACTGGGAAATCACAGACAGGGGAACACTAACACCAGGGACCAATAGAGGGAGCACAAACCCAGAACCCAGTATCTAAAATCCCAAAACACAAACCATCCCAAAACAGTCACGAATAATAATGAAAGTAATAGCAATAAAGAACACAAATACAAAGTCACTGAGTCATGGCCGCAGGACCATGACAGTGCGACCATAACACGAAGCTTATCATATTAAATCTGTCCCTTGCTGTCCCTTGCGATTGATGATTGGGAGCTGGTTGTGAGGTGTTAACTGCTTTTCGTTACCCCATGTATACTACACCGATCCCCAGAACGGTTGCGCGACTGAAAAATTGGCTCAAAATGGGCCAAAAATCGCACAGTGTATGGCCAGCTTTTGGAGGCTAGCTCCAAAAAAACATCCGCAGCTTTGCAGTGTATACAGCACTATAAGATAAGATAAGATAAGATAAGATAACCTTTATTAGTCCCACACGTGGGAAATTTGTTTTGTCACAGCAGGAAGTGGACAGTGCAAAAGTTATGAGGCAAAAATTAGAATACAATAAGAATAAATACAGTACACAACTGTACAGAATAGAATAAAATAAAATACTATATACAGTAGAATAAAATAAAATAAATATACAATAAGATAAAAATAGAATACAAATACAAATACTATATACAACTGAGTAAAAATACAACAATGACAGAAAGGATTATTGCACTTAGTATTATTGCATATGTATGGATGTGTGTGCTTGATCAGTTAAAGTCTTTATTATGGAGTCTGACAGCAGTGGGGAGGAAAGACCTGCGAAATCTCTCCGTCCCACACCGTGGGTGCCGCAGTCTCCCACTGAAGGAGCTGCTCAGTGCTGTCACAGTCTGCTGCATGGGGTGGGAGATGTTGTCCATCAGGGATGACAGCTTAGCCGCCGTTCTCCTGTCACTCACCACCTCCACTGGGTCCAGAGGGCATCCTAGAACAGAGCTGGCCCTTCGGATCACCCTGTTCAGTCTCTTCCTGTCCCCAGCAGAGATGCTGCCGCCCCAGCAGACCACGCCATAAAAGATAGCAGAAGCCACAACAGAGTCATAGAAGGTCTTCAGGAGTGGGCCCTCCACTCCAAACGACCTGAGTCTCTGCAGCAGGTACAGCCTGCTCTGCCCTTTCCTGTAGAGGGCGTCTGAGTTATGAGTCCAGTCCAGTCTATTGTTCAGATGAACACCAAGGTACCTGTAGCTGTCCACAGCCTCAATGTCCATACCTTGGATGTTCAGTGGTTGCAGTGGAGAATGCTTGTGCCTGCGGAAGTCTACCACCAGTTCCTTGGTTTTACTGGCGTTGATCTGGAGGTAGTTCAGCTGGCACCAGTCCACAAAGTCTTGGGTCAGACCTCTGTACTCCTTGTCGTCCCCATCAGTGATGAGGCCGACTATTGCAGAGTCATCAGAGAACTTCTGCAGGAAGCACTGGGTGGAATTGTGGGAGAAGTCTGCAGTGTAGATGGTGAAGAGGAACGGAGCCAGAACCGTTCCCTGTGGGGCCCCCGTACTGCAGACGACCCTGTCCGACACACAGCCCTGAGTTCTCACATACTGTGGTCGGTCGGTGAGGTAGTCCAGGATCCAGGTAGTGAGGTGATGGTCCACTCCAGAGTTCACCAGCTTGTCCTTTAGAACCGAGGGAAGAATGGTGTTGAAGGCACTGGAGAAATCAAAGAACATGATTCTCACAGTGCTTCCAGCGGTCTCCAGGTGAGCGAGGGAACGATGTAGGAGGTGAATGACGGCATCATCCGCTCCAATGCCAGGCTGGTAGGCAAACTGAAGTGGGTCCAGTGATGAGCTTGTTAGGCGCCGAAGCTGAGCCAGGACCAACCGCTCCAGGGTCTTCATCAGGTGGGATGTCAGAGCCACCGGCCTGTAGCTGTTGAGGTCCTTGGGGCGTGAAGTCTTTGGCACTGGTACAACACAGGAGGTTTTCCAGAGCTGTGGGACTCTTCCCAACCTCAGGCTCAGGTTGAAGAGGTGCTCCATCACCCCACACAGTTGGTCCGCGCAGGACCTGACGACCCTCGAGCTGATGCCATCTGGACCCGCTGCCTTCTTGCCATTAATCCTCCTCAGTTCCCTCCTAACCTGGGTGGTTGAGAGAGACAGGCTGGAGCCTTGTGTTGAGTGTGTATTGGATGCTGTTGTTGGGGGTGGGGGGGAGTGAGCAGGGTGAATAGAGGAGGTGTGAAGTGTCTGAGGTGGAACAGCAGCAGTGGGGGTGGGTGAGTCTGCAGCCGATGTTGCAGACTGCCTCATGGCTGAATCAAATCTGTTGAAGAAATGATTCAGTTCATTTGCCCATCTCACATCCCTCCCAGGCAGAGAGTTCTGCTGTTTGTGGCCCGAGATGGTTCTGAGGCCTCTCCAGACTTCACCAACGTTGTTTTGTTGAAGCTGGTTCTCCATCTTCTGCCTGTAGCTCTCCTTATAATGACCAGACCTAATTCTTTTGCAAACGTTATATCTTTCCACAGGTCTCCACTTCATCAGACACCACCTAGACACAGAGCTGGATGAGGCCAGCACAAACAGCAGCCTAACCGACTAAGATGATGGATCCATGGGGTCAGGAAAACCAGAAGCAGGGGAGCTGGAGAGATACCTTTCATGTCCATTCACTGGAGGTGTGGATCTATTGCATGGCTTTCCTCACATCAAGAAGCTGTCGATCAAAATCAATACAGCTCTTCCTGCATCTGGAGCTTATGAAGGACTTCTTAGTCATGCAGGACTCCTGTTCACTGCTAAACAGTTACAGCTTCACAGAAAGAACCTTGAGAGCAAACTGCTGCTGAAGCTTAACCATCACCTCACTGAGTGAAGAAATGGCACATTTTTGCTAAATATGCAAAAATAAATGCACACCCATACAATTTATGGTAAATTGAGCTGCCTTGTATGAACATATGTTGAAGATGCCTCGTTCTAAAGTTTTCTCTGAGGCTGCTGTGCCATTTGGAGCAAAAATGAATATATAGTTTACTGCATATATTCCTTTTAATTTGTTTCTTTTGTGTTCCTTTTTCATATTTTTGTTTGCATGTACTATAAAATTGGAAAAAGTACAAAATAAAAAGCTAAAAAAAAAGTTTACAGCATGTCTTGTCACTGGAAATTATTTGCACTGTTTATACAGGGAGTGCAGAATCATTAGGCAAATGAGTATTTTGTCCACATCATCCTCTTCATGCATGTTGTCTTACTCCAAGCTGTATAGGCCCAAAATCCTACTACCAATTAAGCATATTAGGTGATGTGCATCTCTGTAATGAGAAGGGGTGTGGTCTAATGACATCAACACCCTATATCAGGTGTGCATAATTATTAGGCAACGTCCTTTCCTTTGGCAAAATGGGTCAAAAGAAGGACTTGACAGGCTCAGAAAAGTCAAAAATAGTGAGGTATCTTGCAGAGGGATGCAGCAGTCTCAAAATTGCAAAGCTTCTGAAGCGTGATCATTGAACAATCAAGCGTTTCATTCAAAATAGTGAACAGGGTCACGAGAAGCGCGTGGAAAAACCAAGGCGCAAAATAACTGCCCATGAACTGAGAAAAGTCAAGCGTGCAGCTGCCAAGATGCCACTTGCCACCAGTTTGGCCATATTTCAGAGCTGCAACATCACTGGAGTGCAAAAAGCACAAGGTGTGCAATACTCAGAGACATGGCCAAGGTAAGAAAGGCTGAAAGACGACCACCACTGAACAAGACACACAAGCTGAAACGTCAAGACTGGGCCAAGAAATATCTCAAGACTGATTTTTCTAAGGTTTTATGGACTGATGAAATGAGAGTGAGTCTTGATGGGCCAGATGGATGGGCCCGTGGCTGGATTGGTAAAGGGCAGAGAGCTCCAGTCCGACTCAGACTACAGCAAGGTGGAGGTGGAGTACTGGTTTGGGCTGGTATCATCAAAGATGAGCTTGTGGGGCCTTTTCGGGTTGAGGATGGAGTCAAGCTCAACTCCCAGTCCTACTGCCAGTTTCTGGAAGACACCTTCTTCAAGCAGTGGTACAGGAAGAAGTCTGCATCCTTCAAGAAAAACACGATTTTCATGCAGGACAATGCTCCATCACGCGTGTCCAAGTACTCCACAGCGTGGCTGGCAAGAAAGGGTATAAAAGAAGAAAAACTAATGACATGGCCTCCTTGTTCACCTGATCTGAACCCCATTGAGAACCTGTGGTCCATCATCAAATGTGAGATTTACAAGGAGGGAAAACAGTACACCTCTCTGAACAGTGTCTGGGAGGCTGTGGTTGCTGCTGCACGCAATGTTGATGGTGAACAGATCAAAACACTGACAGAATCCATGGATGGCAGGCTTTTGAGTGTCCTTGCAAAGAAAGGTGGCTATATTGGTTGCCGATTTGTTTTTATTTTGTTTTTGAATGTCAGAAATGTATATTTGTGAATGTGGAGATGTTATATTGGTTTCACTGGTAAAAATAAATTATTGAAATGGGTATATATTTGTTTTTTGTTAAGTTGCCTAATAATTATTCACAATAATAGTCACCTGCACACACATATATCCCCCTAAAATAGCTAAAACTAAAAACAAACTAAAAACTACTTCCAAAAACATTCAGCTTTGATATTAATGAGTTTTTTGGGTTCACTGAGAACATGGTTGTTGTTCAATAATAAAATTATTCCTCAAAAATACAACTTGCCTAATAATTCTGCACTCCTTGTATATCTATATTATTTACTGTAGGTATTGGTGAAAAAAGCTTTATGTTGTGAAAAACTGAAATCTGGGAAATTAGAATTGTGCCTTATTTTGTTGATCTTTTTACTAGGGGTGCAACGATATTCATATCGATATTGAACCGTTCGATACAGTGCTTTCGGTTCGGTACGCATATGTATCGAACAATACAAGATTTGTAATTTATTTCATCAACTTTCCTTCTGACAATGCTGTCTGTGTTGAGCGCTCAGTGAATCTGCGTTCGACTACTCTGCCCAGGCTGCACTGTCAAGCGCAGATCCACTGAGCGCTCCACACAGACAGCATCATCAGAAGGAAGAGCGCAGGGCAAGCTAGCGAGACAGAAGTTAAGCTCTCCTTACAACATGGACCTCCCCCACCCTCATTCAGATCTGGCGTTTGGAATTATTTTGGTTTTCATGTGACGTATGACCCTGAAGGTAAGCGAGTCATGGACTAAAGTAAAACAGTATGTTGGATGTGCCATGCAATGCTTAATTACATGGGTGGGAACTAGTGTGTTAGCACAGTGAGCTCGTTAACGTGTTGGCCGTCTAGCCCCATGCACGGGGCGATCAGGGGTAGCTCGTTAACGGAGATTTGCCGTGTTGTGGCGTTAAGGTCATTTCAACGAGATTAACCTGAAAGCACTAGTGGGAACACAACGAATATAACTGCACATTTACATCATCCTAGTGCAAAGACAAGCATGCATGCTACAAACTTTACCCGAGTCATTTAGACAGCCGTTAGCACATGATTCTCCTTATGGGGACCTGATATGTTTAATATGCTGCTGAGAATATACCCCAGAAGAAGCGGATAGTATAGCTTTTATTTTGGAAAGAGACATTTCTCTGTAATAAACTCTCTTTTCCAAAGATGAGTGATTCCTCAATCAGATACAGGGCTCGCAATATCGCTAGCCCGACGTCCTGGGCTAGCGATTTTTCCAGTCGGGCTACCAAAATCTATCTCTGCCCTGCCCGTCGGGCTATTGTAGGAAGCAAAAACATATGTCAATGCTTTTGCATTCTTTCTGAAATGTAGCTGGGTAATTATGTCATTGGCATGGGTGAGCCACTGTCAATATGTGACATATTGAAATCGCGTTTGAATTTGCGCTTGTTTTTTTTTTTGCTTTCACTTTGCAATCGTGCGAACTGTGTATAGAGAGCGACAGCACTGATCTGTGAGTGATGATAATTTGTGCACCAATTCCTCTGACATCATCTTATTAATCGTTAGCTTACTATGCAAACATGACAAGTGAAATCTCCCGCAGCAAGCTTAAACATGTGAGAGGTTGATCGCGCAGAGAATCGCTGAGCTTATGTGAGTGCGTGTGTAAAAGCAGCAGGATTTATATTTCAGTTCTGCTGAGCCAAATAAGACAGGTCAGGGTGAAGAAGTGACAGCCAAAGAAAAGCTTACCACAAAACGGAAAAGTTATGACAAATCAGACTATAAGGCAAAAAGAAAGTGCAGCTTTATGGTTTCATGGACAAAATAATTTCTGTGGCTGCAATATGACGAGCTATATAACCAGGGGTGCACATAAGTGGTCCGCAGGTGCGCATTCGCTGTCAAAATAAAAAACACGCACAAGGGTTAGGGTTAAATTTAAAAACTGTACTTTTGAGTTAAAATATATATTTATAATTTTAATAAATGACAAATTAAAAAGGCATGAACATTTTTTTTGTATCGAAAAAATATCGAACCGTGACACCAAAGTATCGAACCGAACCAAACCGTGAATTTTGTGTATTGTTGCACCCCTACTTTTTACATATATTCCTTTTGAAAATGGTAAAATGTGTATATGTATTTATTTATTTTTGTTTGTCTGATAGCATTTATTTAAAAAAGAAATCGGACATTTCAAACAGTTACTCGCTGCTACTTTTTTAACTCTTACTTGAGTAACTTTTTTGACGACTACTTTTCACTTTTACTTCAGTAATAATATTTTAAAGTAATGCTACTCTTACTTGAGTACACTTTTTGGATACTCGACCCACCTCTGATGTAGTGGGATCAATGCGCATTAGTAATAAAGCTTTGATGGAAAATATTTCAGCCTCATCTGACCCTTCTTCTCCAGCTGGGATATCAAAACAACAAATAAGTCCGTATCATAATCTCTGGTGTTTTCGTGTTTGTTGGTTTGTTTTTATTTTGGATTATTTTACGGGTCAGTTATTAGACGCTGCACCAGCCAGCCAAAGAATCTCCCACCATCTCCTCCCTGTGCCGCAAGCAGAAGGCACACCTCGCAAAAGGAGGGTGTGTCACTACCCGATCCGTACCGGTAACCCGATCGGTACCCCGCATGCGCAAATCTTACGTCACTTCCTCTCTTTGCCAATATTACAACATTCAATATATTCGAATGACACGGTTAGCGCCCAGTAAGCTCCCAGCATTTCTCAGCAGCTCTGCCTCCTTTTCGACTACTGGGACATTTAAACAATGGATAATCCGTATTCGCAACAAATTTTTGCTTTTCTCCTCAACAGAGAGCGTTTGCCGATTGAACAACAGCGCCGTAAAATAAGAAGAATGGCACCTAATTACAGAGTTAATAATACAGACTTTACAATATGTCATGTGAAGATTCAGCAGCCAGGTGAAGTGTTTACTGGCAATTGACAGTGATAGCGGACATTATCATCACTTTTCCAACAATCCTCTCCACACAGACAAGCATAAACACACTTGACTATCACTAAATCAAATTTAGCACACGTTTGTAATGACGCTAATTCAGTTTAAAATAGGGTTCATTTGCTCAGTCAGCAGGTGGCGGTATCCTCGTACACTGGGGAGTACACTGCCATTAAACGAACAGAAGAAGAAGAAAACCCCTGCACATGCGCGGTACGGATCGGGTAGACCCGATTTGTACGGTCCGACTTTGCACATGCGCAGTAAGGATCGGGAGTCCCGATCTGTCACTATCTTTTTATTTTTTTGTTTTTGTCTACATTATATTAAATGTTTCATTATCGGAAACATTTTAAGAGATACTTGTTATTCTTAACATCTTAACAGATACTCTGACCTGTAACTATCGTAAAACGCTTCGACCGGCATCCGGTCCCGAACCAGCAGACTGAGAGACAGCTTCTTCCACCAGGCCATCAGACTGCTGAACACGTCATAGACACCTCAGCTTCACTACTGGAACTTAACATTATGCACTCCATACTGTACAGTAATGCCACTGTTTTGCACATGTCTAAACTCTGTATATTTTTATATATTTTATTTTATTGTTTACTCTATTCAATTTGTAAAATATGTGTATACACACACACACACACACACACGTAGAAAAACATTTAGTATACACATCCAGAAATGCATATACTATTATATATTGTACATATATTTATTAGTTTCAGATGTAGCCATTCTTGTATTTTGCTTGTTTACGTTATTGTATTTTGCACAACTCTGTTGCTTGTGAAGCTCGCACACAAGAATTTCACTCACATGTACTGTACCAATGTACCTGCACATGTAATGTGACAATAAAAGTGATTTGATTTGATTTGCCTCCTTTTCGACTACCGGGACATTTAAACAATGGATAATCTGTTTACAAACAAATTCATGCTTTTCTCCTCAACAGAGAGCGTCCCCCGATTGAACAATAGCGCCGTAAAATAAGAAGAATGGCGCCTAATTACAGAGTTAATAATGCAGACTTTGTAATATCTCACGTGTAGGTTCATCAGCCAGATTAAGTGTTTACTGACAATTGACAGTGTAAGCGGACATCATCATCACTATTCCAATCAATCTTCTCCACACACTCGACTATCACTAAATCAAATTTAACACACGTTTGTAATGACGCTAATTCAGTTTACAATAGGGTTCATTCGCTCGGTCAGCAGGTGGCAGTATCCTTGTACACTGGGGAGTAAACTGCCATTAAACGAAGAGAAGAAGAAGAAAACCCCTGCACATGTGCGGTACGGATTGGGTAGACCCGATTTGTACGGTCCGACTTTGCACATGTGCAATAAGGATCGGAGAGTCCTGATCCGTAACTATCTTTTTATTTTTCGTTTTTGTCTACATTATATTGAAATGCTTCATCATTGGAAACATGTTAAGAGATACTTATTATTCTTAACATCTTAACAGATACTCTGACCCCTAACTATCGTAAAACGCTTCGACCGGATGTAGACACATTTCGCGCATGCGGGGTACTGATCGGGTTTCCGGTACGGATCGGGCAGTGACACTGACAGGGTGCCCTTACTCCCAGCAAATGGGTGGTAGAAAATCGATCGGTGCGTACACCATTCCCAAAATCTACTGGCATGACGTCAGGGCAACATGAGTACGAGCATTTTTTTTTTGTTTTGCCGATGCCCGTGATGCCACCCCCGGCTGTGCTGCCACACATCTGATCGACCAAAGCCAGTTAATATGCATGCCAGTTAAGCTGGAACACCGGTCTCAGTCAAAACGGCCAGGCCTGGATGCATCTGGAGACTGTAATGATAACAGCAAATCCTTATTTGCCTAGTATCATGTTTTATGTTGTTAATACTCCTAGACTGTAGGGGGAGCTAGAGAGCAGATGGCGTTACCTCGGGGTAGACTGTGATGGCAAAGCTTTGTTTACATGTGAACCACAGTTTGATAAAATACCTTCTCTTCAAGTAATGGTGTCATTCTTAAGAACCCACAACAACATAAAGAAACAAGACATGGTGTCAGAAGATGGACTTGAAGAAAGGAAACGGACTACAATATAGCAGTACCGACGGATCAGCTTAGCAGTGAACGTAGTGTAGCTAACTCGCCGAGGGAGAGAAAAGAGACCTAGCGACGTAAGCATGGACGGCTTACACCCACCACCGATTCTTCAGTTGACTGGAAATGTGGCTGAAAATTGGAGAAGATTTAAGCAACGTTTCACGTTGTACCTATCAGCAATTGGACTTGACGAGGCAAGTGATAAAAAGCAAGCGTCAGTGTTTTTGCATATAGTGGGTGATGAGGCACTGGAAGTCTATAATAACTTCGCGTTTACTGATGGTGACGGAATGAAGCTGAATAAAATAATGGAGAAGTTTGAGGCTTACTGCATACCTAAGAGAAATGTGACATTTGAGAGGCACAGATTCTTCACATGTGTACAGAAGACAGGGGAGACAATAGATCAGTATGTCACAGAGCTGCAGAACAGGAGTAAAACATGTGAATTTGGAGGACTGACAGATTCTTTGATAAAAGACAGACTTGTGTGCGGGATTCCAGACAACGGTCTGAGAGAGAGGCTACTGAGAGAGAAAAATCTTGACCTGGAAAAAGCATTAACACTGTTCAGAGCAGCTAAAACAGTGAGGGCACAAGCTAAAGAACTGCTTAGTGACAGCTGCAGAGTGGATGCTGTGAATAAGAACACACTCAGAGTCAAAAAGGAGAGTGCTGCCGCTGAAATGAAACTCCAATTGAAATCGCCAGCAAACAGGGACAGAAAAGAAAAGACTTGTGGTCGCTACGGAATGCAACATCCTCCTAAAAAATGTCCAGCATATGGGAAAAGATGCAATACATGTAACAAAAATAACCATTATGCTAGGTGCTGCAAAGCTCAAACCCTGAAACAAAGTGCAGTCCATACTGGAGGAACTCTATGTAGCTGCAGTGACAGACAATAAGACAGGTGAAAAGGACTGGATAATGACACTCAAAGTGAATGACACACTCATGAAAGTCAAGCTGGATACTGGAGCTCAAGTGAATGTCATATCAGAAGCAGAGTTCAAGAAAATCAGACCTAGACCTAAAATGCATGCAACGAAGGTGAAAGTGAGTGGATACTCGGGTGCAGAAATACCTGTGAAAGGAAAATGCATGGTTAAAGTGACACACAAAGACAAGGAGCACACGCTAACATTCATTGTGGTTCCGAAGACTGTGCAGCCTATACTAGGGTTACATGTCTGTGAGAGTCTGAACCTAGTGAAAAGAGTGCTCGTTGTGGAAACTGATGATGACATGGACTATAATGAGTTGATGAAGGAATATGGTGACCTATTTCAGGGACTTGGTTGCCTTGCTGGAGAACACACAATCAGAGTCGATGAAAGTGTAACACCAGTCATTCATCCATGCCGCAAAGTACCATTTGCTCTACAAAAGCCACTGAAAGCCGAGTTGGACAGGATGGAAAAGCTGGAAGTGATTGAAAAGATCGATGAGCCAACGAAGTGGGTGAGTTCTCTTGTTATTGTGGAGAAAAAGACTGGAAAGCTCAGAGTTTGCATGGATCCTAGAGATCTGAATAGAGCAATAAAGAGAGAACATTTCAAACTACCTACAAGAGAAGAGATAATGTCACAGTTTGCAAAAGCGAAGTACTTTAGCAAGCTAGACGCTTCATCAGGATTTTGGCAACTGAAGCTGGACGAAGCAAGTTCAAAACTGTGTACGTTCAACAGCCCATTTGGCAGGTAGATTCCAGCGACTGCCGTTTGGCATTGCTTCAGCACCTGAGGTGTATCACAAGACAATACACATGATCTATGAACAATTGGAAGGAGTAGACACGTCAATGGATGACATCATTGTGTGGGGTAGCACAAAAGCTGAACATGACATGAGACTGAGAAATGTTCTTGAAGCAACCAGAAAAGCCAGTCTGAAGCTGAACAAAGAGAAATGTCAGCTTGGGGCGAAGGAACTGACATTCGTTGGAGATATCCTGAGCAGTGAAGGCATCAGACCAGATCCTCAAAAGGTGTCTGCAATTGAAAACATGCCGAGGCCGCAATGCAAGAAAGATGTGCAGAGATTTAATGGCATGATAAACTACATGGGAAAATTCATACCCAATCTCTCAGAAAAAATGGCGCCACTGAGACAGCTAACTGAAAAGAGAATCGAATGGTAGTGGAATCATGAACATGAGAAAGCATGGCGTGACTTGAAAGATCTGCTTACAAAGGAACCAGTTCTGAAGTTTTATGATCCAATGAGACCTATTAAGATCTCATCAGATGCATCACAGAGTGGGCTTGGAGCTGTTCTTCTGCAGAAGTATGATGAGTGGCAGCCTGTTGCATATGCATCGCGATCCATGACAGACGCAGAGACAAGATATGCACAGATTGAAAAAGAACTGCTCAGCATAACGTACGCCTGTGAGAGATTTCACCAGTTTGTGTCCGGGCAGGCCATCAGTGTTGAAAGTGACCACAAGCCACTGATAGCATTGTTCCAAAAACCACTAAATGACTGTCCACTGAGAATCCAAAAAATGATGATCCGGCTGCAACGTTACACGTTTAACGTGATGTACACACCTGGCAAGCTGATGTACACAGCTGACACATTATCCCGAGCTATTGATCCGAATGAGCCAGCAAACACCAAGATGGATGATGATGTAAGAGCATATGTGAGCATGGTCACAAGTGCACTTCCTGTTGCAGAAGGGAAGATGGAGCTCATCAGAACAGAGACAAGCAAAGATGGAACGTTACAAACACTGCGCAAAACCATCATAGATGGATGGCCCAGCTGTAAGCAAAACTGCTCACCTGTTATTCAAGAGTATTGAAACTGCAGAGCAGAACTGTCTGTAGTGGATGATGTGGTGTTCAAGGGAAGTAAAATTGTCATCCCAAAGAGCCTGCGAGGAGAGATGCTCAAAAAGATACAAGCAGGGTATCTAGGCATGGAAAAATGTAAAAGGAGAGCACGTGAGGTGATGTACTGGTCACGGATTAAACAGGATGTGACAAATGAAGTGTCGAACTGTTCAACATGTCTGACATATCAAGCAAGCAATCCTGCCGAGCCACTAAAGCCGCACCCAGTGCCAGACCGACCATATCAGAAAGTGGGGGCTGACCTCTTTGTGTCTATATTGGAGGCACTATATTGTGGTCACAGACTACTACTCTTTGTATCCAGAAGTATGTAGACTGCAAACAACAACAGCAGAGGCTGTAATCACCTCTATGAAAGCTGTATTTGCACGACACGGTGTGCCAAGTGAAGTGTTCACAGACAATGGACCACAATTCTCCAATATTAGGTTTGGACAGTTTGCCAAAGAATGGGACTTTGTTCACACAACATCAAGCCCGCACTACCCACAATCTAATGGACTAGTGGAAAAGTCCGTCCAAACAGTGAAGAGGCTGATGAGTAAGGCAAGAGATAGTGGTGCTGACTTCTACCAAAGCCTGCTAGTATACCGCACAATGCCACTTGAGTGTGGTATGTCACCAGCACAGCTTCTTATGGGACGACGCCTGAGATCAAACCTGCCCATTCAGGATAATCTGCTTAAAACAAAAGAGGAAAACAGCGTGAAGAAGTTTAACGAGCAACAAAAAGCAAAGCAGAAGTTCTATTATGACAGAGGAACAAAAAACCTACCTGAACTGCATGCTGGGGATCAAGTGAGATTCAAAGACAAAACCAACACATGGGCACAGAAAGCAACTGTTCTAAGGAAAGATCAACCACGATCATACATCATTCAGAGAGAAGATGGAATTATGCTGAGAAGAAATCGCCGAGATCTTCTTAAGGGACCAGTAGTAGTGGAGCAGAGGTTGGAGGCTGCTGAACAACCCCAACACACACATGAGACACTATCACCTGAAACACCTATGCATACACAAGAACAAACACTGAGAAGATCTGTAAGACAAGTAAAGCCACCTATTAGACTGATTGAACAGATGTAATGTGTTGACATGTTGTTTGGAAGATGATGTCATAGTATCTATGCAAGTTTCACTATGTTTGTTTACTAGTGTTGAATGGACCATAATTGTTGAAAACTAGTTGTGTTGTTAACGTTACTTTGACAAAGCCTGGTTTAACGAGTAAAAAACAAATAGAGACTGTTTATGTTTGTGAAAGTAGGTATGTTATTTTATTGTTGAAAAAAAAGGAAGATGTAATGATAACAGCAAATCCTTATTTGCCTAGTATCATGTTTTATGTTGTTAACACTCCTAGACTGTAGGGGGAGCTAGAGAGCAGAGGGAGTTACCTCGGGGTAGACTGTGATGGCGATGCTTTGTTTACATGTGAACCACAGTTCGATAAAATACCTTATCTTCAAGTAATGGTGTCATTCTTAAGAACCCACAACAACATAAAGAAACAAGACAGAGACGGTCCTATGAAGTCCTATTCTAAAGGCTGGTTTCCCTCCCCCACGCTTGTACCCGTGGATTCATGTCCTGGGGTTTGGTTGTTCTCCTGCCCTGCACCCCATCCTTTTGTTCACATTTAAAGAATATTTTTCTATATGTATTCTTATCCCCTAGCAACCGCCATATTATAATGTTGCAAGCAATCACAAACTCTACAGTCTGCCTAACTCCAATGTATACCAAGCAATCTATTATTATCAACAGCATAAACTGAACCCACATTAAAGTTAGCTCGGTGTTTACCTTTTATGAGCCCACAAACCGAGAGAAACTCCGTGATGAAGGTGGAAGTCTTTCTAAACAAATCAGGGAGCAGAGACCCACGTGGTTCACGCTGATCTGAGCTAGGATCCAGGAGACAAGGGTGTGCAGATCGATGCAGAAATTAATCCCAACGTTGGCAGTGGTATATGTTCCTGTAAGTTTACTACTTTACTCCCGTTTCATGAAAAAGCAGCTCTCTCTGCTCGACTCCTCTCCTGCACACACACTTTGCTCCGCCTCCTTTTCCGGCTCTGCTGTGATTTGTTGCTGTGCGGTCACGTGACTCAGCTGAACAACGTAACCACGTGAGGTGTTATTTCAAAATTAGGGCATATCTAAACTCTTTTCCTTGGCCTCGAAGAAAACGTCATCTTGGGAAGGAGAATTGCTAAGTACTCAGGGAAAGAGAGGAGCGGTTCTGAGAATTGGAACAGCCTTACACTCGTCTCTCTGTAACAATGTGACACCGGATGTCCGCATGTTGAAACTACATTGTGCAGAAGGTGGACTACAAAACAAACATCTTACTTCGTCACAATGTGTTTTAACCCTGTATATATATATATATATATATATATATATGAAATAAAGTACAAATCTGTACCATTTTGACCTGTACTGCAGTGACAGTGGCAGAATGTGGTAATGGGTCAGCATGGGAACATCTGGATCGGCCTGGTTAATTGTAAAATTCATATGAGATGTGAGTGTGCTCATAAAAGCTACATGTTATAATCAAATCTGTTGGTCCTCTCCTCTGTACGTAAATTATCCTATGATGCAAAGAATATCTGTAACCTACCTTTGTGTAAGTTATGTTAAATTATATTAAAAAACACACACACACAATGACATGCAGGCACAACCAAATGATGTTAAAAAAAAACTGGTCCATTTCCATTTTATTAAGTTCCAGTTATAATTTTTTAATGTTTTAAATCTTTCAAAAACGTGAAATCATTTTACTGTTATGTTTGGCCATTTACTTTTTTGCTTTTACTACATCCTAGAATTGTTCATTAATTGTGAGGTTTTTATGGAATTTGCAACATCAAGTTAAACCGAGGTTCTTTGGAAGTTAAAATGTCAAGCAGATTTTTATGTTACGGTGACTACATTTTGTAAGTTACAAATATAGTTCGCCAAGACAGCATAACGGTTTCTAAACAACTGCGCATTAATACCACAATGTTGTATTTTCATGTGTCAAGTTCGCAACGCGCATTAATCCCAAAGGCCGAAAAGGCAGCAGTGATGAGTGCTCCGCCTCCGCGCTGACTAGCGTTGACGCAGAAAATGACTCTCAGGGGGTTATCGACGAAGGAGCTCCTTAAAAGGTTGATGGAAGAAGGCATTGATGTGTCAGACGACGAGGCGCAAAGATTTAGAGGTAAGTCGGGTGTGATTTTGTGTTTTTATAAAAATTACAACGTGTAATTTTACAGTAGAGTTAGCAAAAGTCCGAAGAGCTAGATTTAACATGGGCGAAAGCTAGCAGTTAGCTAAGTTTTAAACAAAGAAAGGTACAAATGTGGACTATTTAGACTGTTGGTGGAATGTTCAACGTCTATCTGCCCGCCGTATTCGAGTGTTTTATCAATAAATAGTGACGAACCGTGTACAACAATGTAAAAAAATCAATAATTTCGCAAAACATGCTAGTATGTAAATATAGCTATTAACAAAATCGTTTTCTAAGCAAAATTTATGGCATCTAACTTGTTTCCCGCTCAAAGGGATTTTAAACAATGGAAGGTACACATTTGTACCATTCCACCTACTTAGTGGGATTTTCGAATATGAGAGCTGTAAGCTCTGCGCAGGGACACTTACACTTACTTACATTTTTATATTACCAGTTAATTTATATTAACAATTAATCAAGAGAATTAATTGTAACTTCCTTTTGGGGAATATAGACAGATTCACAATGATAGCTTATTATTATTATTATTATTATTATTATTATTATTATTATGTATTGACCATAATGTCACTTTAAAACTAAATTTGAAAATGGTTTTATTTTTATTTCATACTGTACTTTATATTTCAGATAACGATGTAGATGGAGAGACGGTAGACTGTGGACTCACTGAGACCATGGTTGCATATCTTTTTGACAAGTCTTTCAAAAAGCAGCTGAAGTTCAGAGACTTCACAAATCGCTACAAGGAAGTCATCATCACTTTACAACCGGTCGACCCATTTGAAGGTACAGTTGAAGGTCCAGTGTCCCAAGCAAACCAGAGGTAGGTTGCGATAAATGTCTAAATTTGCATATGCATTTAAGCACTTGCAAAATGGCTAGTTAATGCTGTTTTCCTACTGTATTGCAGTTCTATACCTTCTTGCCATAGACTGCCTGCAGTTATTTCCGTTCCAAAATTCCCACAAGATGTCCAGAGTCGCTTGGATCTCAAAGAACCAGTCCAGAAAGAACAGAAGTACCGAAACAAAATAATTGGGACTCTTTATGAAATGCTGTCACAGTACACAATGTAAGGGTTCCTTTCTGAATAATTACATTAATTTCTTAATATTAATATTGCTGGTGTAAGAGAGGCAGAGAACAAATGCTTAGCCCATCTGCCTCCCAATCTGGAGACCAGCGTTCGAGTCTGGCGTGACACACGGTTCCAATGAACTGGCAATAGTGGTAAAACCATACATCCTGTGTCTCCAGACCATGTCTGGACTATGATATCCAAAGTGTTCATTTTCGAATTTGCTCAAGAGTAAATTAATAATTCAGGACTGCAGTCAATTAATTAATGAAGATTGGGAGAGGTGTGGCTGTTTGTCCACACCCATTTTTAAAAAATTAAAATCAACTTTAGCTACATTGATTTGATCTACAACATACTATTTACGGTAATAACAATATGATTAGAAGAATTGAAGAACAGAAAAGCCCCCAGGAAAGGATAAGAGTAATCAGTGTACTGTGGGTTGTTTTTCTTATGTTTGAAACAGGTACCCAACCCACTCAGACTACATCCAGGTAATCAAAGCCCTGATTGTGAAGTATCCTTTCTTAAGAGATGTACACAGAAATGGTTATGTGAGTACCTCTCCTTTTTTGTTTCTTTTATAGATTATATTAATATAAAGTAAGCATAATTAACTACTTATATACATTTGAAACAACTAGGACACCTGGCACAGCCAACTCAAGAGAAAGTTCAAAGCAGAACGGGCTCCCCTAATCAGCAACGAAGAAGTGAACCGGGTTAAAGAAAAGTTTGGACGCACGCAGAAACATCGGACCACAGAGGAATCCAGCAGCTCCTGTCTGAAGAGACTGAAGCCCTCTCTCGTAAGTCCTCACACCCTCAGCCTCTAAGAGCTAAGGTAACATATGTAGTCTTATTATGTTCACTGTAAAGCTAAAAGTAAACATTAATTGAAAGAAACATGTTAACAGATAACATTAACATAGAAAAAGGAACTTCACAGTTGATTTAACAAAAGTCAGCTCAACTTGCAATTCCTATTCAACATTTTTGCATTTTTTTCAAAGCATTTGGTGTACAAATTACCGCATTTCGAGTAACATTAACGTATCAGAGTTTACTTATGATAATACTGATATATGCTTTGACAAAGAATTTGTCCTTTGTGGGGGAAGATGCAGCCTCCGTTGATGATCATATCAAGGTGCTAAATGATCAGCACAAGAAGCTACATCCTGACACAGCACTGGTGAAAGACCGCATGACAAAAACCTTTGCATGGAGACGTCGAGAGGTAGCTGAAGGAATGTGTACTGTGGACCTATTAAAGAGATATCCATTCCTAGGGACATCTGCAGGGGTAAGAATTGTTAAGATGATTGGGGAAACAGCTAATGATTTTTTTGTCTCTAAATCTGATTATTATTTTCTGTACTAACTGATTAATCAATCTGTTCATTATCTTTAGAATTTTTGTTCAAGGGTTAAAGCACTTTACATTTATCTCCAGTCTGTCATGGTCCTGGGCCATGTTGGCCCAGTATTCTTAGTTCGCTTGTATTTTTGTATTCAGTTCCCTGTTTAGGTTCTGTTTCCTGAGTTGCCCTGTTATGTTGTTCCCTGTGTGCTTTCCCTTTGTGACTCTCACCCCCTGTGTGCCTCTCTATGTATTCATGAGCCCTTGTCCCCTTTCGTGTTTTATTCCATGTTTTCCCCAGCCTGTTATGTCTGTGTTCTCCCCGTGCTCTCTCTCCTCCTGTCTGAACCTCTGTGTACTTCCTGTTTTACTTTGACAGTCTCTCGTCAGTATGCGTCATGTTGTGTTCACTCCTGCCCTGTCTCGTTATGATTATCTGTGTCAGCTGTGTTCCCCGTGTGCTCCCACTTCCCTCGTTAACCCTCTGTGTATTTATGTCTGCGTCTCCCTCAGTTCTGTATCGTAGTCTCCCTCATAGCTGCGTGGATTTCCCTGTGTCTCTCTGCAAGTGTTAGTTATTGGTCCCGGTTTAAGTTTTGTATTTCTTGTGATCT
Source organism: Aulonocara sp. 'chitande type north' Nkhata Bay (assembly GCF_057382095.1). Lineage (NCBI taxonomy): Eukaryota > Metazoa > Chordata > Actinopteri > Cichliformes > Cichlidae > Aulonocara > Aulonocara sp. 'chitande type north' Nkhata Bay. The sequence goes on from NC_141346.1 coordinate 13,764,793, forward strand.
GCCTTCCAGCATTAAAGCTGTGATTTTGAGTTTATCCTCAATGTAAAATGTCATTCTTTTGTCTATTCTGCTCTTTTCATTTCCAGTTGTGTGATGAGGTTGATTTAATGCATCCCTGCCAAGACAACATCTGTCGCCGCTTTAGCAAAAACTTCACTGCTATTCTTCAAAATGTTCTTCAAATGACCAAGGATTTGCCACTGAAGAAGGTCTACATGGAGGCAAGAGAGAATGCACTGGCTGAAGACATTACAGGTGCTAATTTGACCTCATACAAATAGTAAATTTTGTGACACTTCATTTGCTCTCTCTTCCAAAGATAATTGATGTACCATAGTGCCATGTCAAGAGCATGTTAATGGGAATTTGCATGCTATCAAAATCTAATGAAGTGCATTTGCATCTGTATGACCTAGGAATTGACTTCGAGGGGGCACTTCTCCTCTTGCCATCCATCTTCAAGGAGAAGATAGAAGATTTCATCATCCTTGGAGAGGTAAATGCATGATGCAATGCATAGCCTTTGGCCACAAGTTTCATTCTCGGTGTTGTTGGCATGGAGCTGAATTCAGCTGCGGTTCAGCATCACAGCTAAGTGAATGTAGGGGAAACACTGCTGTTAATCCACAGTGCTGCTGTGCTCTTGGGTTTTGTCTGGTGTTTATATAGATAGATAGACCTTTATTGTCCCCTTAGGGAAATGCTTCTTCACAGGTACTGTCACTGTCAGGGGTGATTGCTTTTGCCCTTGAATATTATGTCAAACTTTAGCAGCTTATCAAACACTACCACAACAGTCATTGGTCAAGAAGCTTTTTGTTTGGAGTAGGGGCCATGTTTACAGGTTATCAGAATAGACAGTTTTGTTTTGCAGCAAAAAAAAAGAAGGTAATTTGAGGAATCTGTTGAAAATCCACTTGGCACATATTGCTTAAACATACTGTATACTAATGTTTTTCTTCCTCTTCTGCAGAATACTCCCATGAGTCCATACCCAACCATTCGAATGAAGGATAAGAGTTGGACAACTGCCCAACTCTTATCCTTCATTCGAACTGCCCTATGAGAGCATGAGGGTGGGAATGGATGTTTGTATATGTGTGTGCCTGTATTTCTGTGTCTATATGTCAGGTTGGGTGTCAGGCGCCACCTCTCTGGGGACATCTCAGGCCCTCCAAGGTTTGGAGGCCTATCACCCCCTACCACCACTTCCCCTGCCAGTGGCGGACTCCCTCAGACATCGGTGCGTTGGTGGTTCTTTGTGTCCGGGGATGGGCGTCCAGGTACACACCGGCTCACTCCTTGGCGGCCGCTTATCGGGGCCTGGAGCCTGGGGCTCGCTCGGGCCACTTCGGAGGTGGGGTGCCCCCGGCCTCTCGGCCTGGGGCTCGGTCACTCAGGCACGGCTGGCTGCCGGTGGAGCTCACGGGCGCGTCACTGCAACTCCCCCTGGCTTCTGCTCCGCGGCTGCTGAGTGAGCCCTCATCTGGGACTCTCCTCAGCTCTTTCTGGGACAGTGGCGCAGCTGCCCCTCTGTTTTTCTTCCTTGGTCTCTTGTGTTCTGGGGCCCTCTGGATGTCTGGAGTTTTGATCTCCTCCATACCTGCTTCATGACCTGGAGGACGGGGCTGTGGCCCCCCCACACCCTCTAGCAGATCATTACATGAAGGAACCTTTTAAAAAAACAAAAAAAAACAAAAAAAAAACAAAAAAAAACAAGCGCGTCCATGCTCACAGGTGTACACACGGGTGATCACACCCACAAACTACACTCTTTTTGGCTCCTACCTCAAAGCACACTGTGTTCTGTTGATCTTATGTACTGCACAATAATGTTTAATATTTAGTATTTACTGTCATATTCCCATATATCATTGTGATGTTGTTTATTCTATTACTCTTGTTCTCTTCTGCTTGTTTTCTTTTTCTTTCTCAGCAGGTGATCCAGGTGATTGATATATGCATTTTTTTCTTTTTTTTTTCTGCTCATTCTGTTGGTTTTTGTCTTTTGCCCTTCTCCCCGTCCCTCTTCTCAGCTGTTTCTCTTTCCCTCTTTCTTTCTCCCCTTCTTTCCCCCAGTCAAGTCTGTCCCGTATTCAGTAAGTGAAAATAAAATAAACAATAAAAGGTGAATCAAATGGACCATTACGGCAAGGCTGGGATGGTCAATTTGGTAAAGTAAATCCGTTGGGCATCTTTCTTTGCCTTTAGACAACAATTCTGATGGCAAAAGAGCCAAACGGGACAGGCAAAAAAAAAAAAAAAAAAGAAAGTTGGACAACTGCCCTCTCAAGACAGTGTTGCTGTGTTGTCACAGTTGAAAGAGTGGATGTTTGCTCATGCTGCTCGCTGGATGAGGCCTACATCTCAGCATACTCCACTTTCTTCGTGTTCAACATGACCTACCCTGCATACTTCAAGAAAACACTTGTCTTTCTTCAGAACTGCATTGTCAACATAGGAGACCAGGGAGACAAACCCCTGCCAGTAAGTGTCACCAGGGTACTTAACCAACTCTATTAAATATGCCCCTACTCCACAAATGTTCAAAAAGGACATTTACTCTGAGGAAGTTGATTACACATGTTTGGTTAGTACACGCACATGAGCCTCATTTCAGCATCACTTGTGGAATAAATGACTGCCAGGCAGCTTTTTCCAAGTATCACTCTTTTCAACGCCATGTGTGATCCGTCAAAACATTGTGTTCTGGGCCCTGTTTCAGGAAGCCGGTTTAGTGGAAAAACTGAGTAAGTATACCCTGAGTTAACGAAAACTCTGGGTTTTCGGTTTCACAAAGCGAGTTCAGCTGAAGCCTGAGTGAGTCACTATGACGACACACGCCGTGAAGCTAACCTGCCCCCTAGCAGGTTTACTACAACTAACCCTGACTGTCTCCGCCCCTTTGTCGGAAACCTGACAGTAGGAAGTGTCAGACATGGCGTGTCCCTTCCTTGAAGAGCCAGTAGATCGTGAAGCCCAAATTCTCCGCAGAGCTCTCCGCCGGGAAAGAGTGATCAGAGCGCGTTTGGACATTTTATCATTTCCTGATGATTGTCTGTGCGAACGTTACCGTTTCTCAGCACAATCTATAATTTATTTGGATAACATCCTCAGGCCATATATTACGCATGTGACACATCGCGGACATTCTCTCAGTTCTGTACATATTATTTGTATTGCACTTCGGTTTTTTGCAAACGGGAGCTTTCTGTATAATATTGGTGACGCTGAGCACGTTTCCAAGGCTACCGTCTGTCGGGCAGTCAGGAATGTTACAGTTGCACTGAAACGTCTCCTGTACACGTTTGTGGTGTTCCCCGGTCATAGACCCACAAGATTTATCAAAGAGGGATGCCACAAAATTGCAGGTATCAGGATGACCAAAACTTAATTTATGATGTGGTGATACTTGAACTACTACTTAAATTTTACATTTATTTTCAGGGTTCCCAGGCGTGATTGGCTGTATAGATGGTACTCACATTCCAATCATTGCTCCTTCAGTAAATGAAGGGGACTATGTGAACAGGAAGTCTTTCCACAGCATTAATGTACAGGTACATAGTTCCCTGTAGCATTTCAAACTAACAAATTATTTCATCATAGTAATGGATGCTAATTTGTGTTCTCTGCACTGTGAAGATCATATGTGATGCTACCAACATTATCACAAATGTGGAAGCCAAGTGGCCAGGCTCTGTCCATGACTCACAAATATTCCGTGAATGTACACTGAGCACAAAATTTGGACATGGTGAGTTGAGAATACTTTAAAATATATAAAGATCAATTGCTTCAGGGACATTTGAACTGAAGTGTATCCTTCTGTCTTAGGAGAGTTCACTGGCTACTTGCTTGGTGATAGGGGGTATCCATGTTTACCCTATTTGCTTACCCCTTACTCTGACCCTGAACCGGGCCCACAGCAGCGATATAATCTGGCTAATTGCAGGACAAGAGCCAGAGTTGAAATGACTATCGGAATGCTTAAGGCCCGGTTCCAGTGCCTGCAAAGACTCAGGGTCACCCCAGAAAGGGCATGTGACATTATTGTGGCATGTGTGATTCTTCACAACATTGCCACAATTAGAGGAGAACACTGTCCTTCTGAACCAAACAGCAGTGATCCAAACCATGAACATCCTGACCCTCCCACGGACATACAAGATGGAAGAGCAGTCAGAGACACCATATGTCACAATCATTTCTTTTGACCCATCACCTCAACATGTTGAAAGAAGAATAAACAGATTTTTTGTTCAACTGGCTTTATTGGTCACCTGTGTTTCCTGTACACAAAGTATTAAAAGATGTAAACCTCATAAAGTGTCTCTGTTGCTTCCTCCTCTGTAACAGCTGTCAATGTTTCTTCATTATTTTCCTGTAGTAAAGAAATAAACAACATTGCTGTTCTACTGTAAACTCATATAATCTGTGGAGTATTACTCACAACTGCATGTTGGTCTGGCTCAACAGGAGGCTGCACCAGATGCAGTACACCATCACCATCAACTGATAGAATATGAGGTTTATACAGGTCACTTATAACTTACAAGGGACCAAATGGCAATTAACAAACATACCAATCACCTTACACTTCATTGTCATTATGCTCTCAAAGACAACCAAGACTGAGGGAAGGCAAAATCAGTAGGAAAATAACTTCACTACAAAATAATCCATTATGGTAAAGAGTTTATCAAATGAATGAGTAGCACTGCAAAGGTGACTGTGAAGAAAGGATGTATGCACATCATGTATTATTTTGAATTTACCCCCTATGTAGGCACTTGTGTCTTGCGGGGTTATTGACTCAGAGGATGTCCCCGCAGAGATGCCTTCGGCCACAGGGCGCCCACTGTTTTGGCTGAGGGCCAACTGCTCAGCCTCTGTGAGTGGTGGTGGTGGTGGAGGACCCCCACCTGTTTTTCGGGCCTCCGCTTTTTTTCTGTTGGCTATAACGGGTCACATTTGAGCATACAGAGTAAGCAAATATGTACTTGTAATGTGCTCAGATAATTTCAATAAGTGCTTACAGACAGAAAATTAATGTAGCCTCTAACTGCAATTGATTTACATCGGACAAACAGACCAAGCACTATGGCTCATAATACAATTACACCTTACCTGTTTGGACTATATTTTTATATTTCATTTTTACTTGCTGCCAGGAACGTTTGGGGCCTGTTGGGTTGCACCTGCGCTCACATCACATCACAAAATAAAATGTATAAAATAACAAATAAAATAACATATGATAAAATAACGTGTTAAATGGGTGGAAATCCCTAGATCAATGTTTAAATTAACACTCACGCATTGACTCTGTCGGCTATGTTTTGCCATGCATGCTCACTTTCTTTTGCAGCTGTCGCTGTGTTACTTTTTTCCGCGGAATTTGCATGTTATCGGCATATGCTGCCATCAGAATTTCGGCCTCAAGCGCTGTAAAATACATTGACCGCGCCTTCTTTCCCTCCGTCTCCATGGTGACTCGCTTAATCTGTGCTCCACTGATCAGGGCTTTATGTATCCTCGTCCGCGCGCTTCACTTGGGGTTAAAGCAACTCCGCGTTGACTGAACTAATTGTTATCAGCCTTTCTGAAACCGAATATTCCGAGTTGGACAGTTCGGGGTTACTCAACCCTGCGTATCGTTTTTCACTCTGAGTTTTCTAAACCGGCTTCCTGAAACAGGGCCCAGGGCCCTGTTTCAGGAAGCCGGTTTAGTGGAAAAACTGAGTAAGTATACCCTGAGTTAACGAAAACTCTGGGTTTTCGGTTTCACAAAGCGAGTTCAGCTGCAGCCTGAGTGAGTCACTATGACGACACACGCCGTGAAGCTAACCTGCCCCCTAGCAGGTTTACCACAACTAACCCTGACTGTCTCCGCCCCTTTGTCGGAAACCTGACAGTAGGAAGTCTCAGACATGGCGTGTCCCTTCCTTGAAGAGCCGGTAGATATCGAAGCCCAAATTCTCCGCAGAGCTCTCCGCCGGGAGAGAGTGATTCGAGCGCGTCTGGACATCTTATCATTACCTGATGATTTCCTGTGCGAACGTTACCGTTTCTCAGCACAATCTCTAAGTTATTTGGATAACATCCTCAGGCCATATATTACGCATGTGACACATCGCGGACATGCTCTCAGTTCTGTACATATTATTTGTATTGCACTTCGGTTTTTTGCAAACGGGAGCTTTCTGTATAATATTGGTGACGCTGAGCACGTTTCCAAGGCTACCGTCTGTCGGGCAGTCAGGAATGTTACAGTTGCACTGAAACGTCTCCTGTACTCGTCTGTGGTGTTCCCCGGTCATAGACCCACAAGATTCATCAAAGAGGGATGCCACAAAATTGCAGGTATCAGGATGAACAAAACTTAATTTATGATGTGGTGATACTTGAACTACTACTTAAATTTTACATTTATTTTCAGGGTTCCCAGGCGTGATTGGCTGTATAGATGGTACTCACATTCCAATTATTGCTCCTTCAGCATTAATGTACAGGTACATAATTCCCTGTAGCATTTCAAACTAACAAATTATTTCATCATAGTAATGGATGCTAATTTGTGTTCTCTGCACTGTGAAGATCATATGTGATGCTGCCAACATTATCACAAATGTGGAAGCCAAGTGGCCAGGCTCTGTCCATGACTCACAAATATTCCGTGAATGTACACTGAGCACAAAATTTGGACATGGTGAGTTGAGAATACTTTAAAATATATAAAGACCAATTGCTTCAGGGACATTTGAACTGAAGTGTATCCTTCTGTCTTAGGAGAGTTCACTGGCTACTTGCTTGGTGATAGGGGGTATCCATGTTTACCCTATTTGCTTACCCCTTACCCTGACCCTGAACCGGGCCCACAGCAGCGATATAATCTGGCTAATTGCAGGACAAGAGCCAGAGTTGAAATGACTATCGGAATGCTTAAGGCCCGGTTCCAGTGCCTGCAAAGACTCAGGGTCACCCCAGAAAGGGCATGTGACATTATTGTGGCATGTGTGATTCTTCACAACATTGCCACAATTAGAGGAGAACACTGTCCTTCTGAACCAAACATCAGCAGTGATCCAAACCATGAACATCCTGACCCTCCCACGGACATACAAGATGGAAGAGCAGTCAGAGACACCATATGTCACAATCATTTCCTTTGACCCATCACCTCAACATGTTGAAAGAAGAATAAACAGATTTTTTGTTCAACTGGCTTTATTGGTCGCCTGTATTTCCTGTACACAAAGTATTAAAAGATGTAAACCTCATAAAGTGTCTCTGTTGCTTCCTCCTCTGTAACAGCTGTCAATGTTTCTTCATTATTTTCCTGTAGTAAAGAAATAAACAACATTGCTGTTCTACTGTAAACTCATATAATCTGTGGAGTATTACTCACAACTGCATGTTGGTCTGGCTCAACAGGAGGCTGCACCAGATGCAGTACACCATCACCATCAACTGATAGAATATGAGGTTTATACAGGTCACTTATGACTTACAAGGGACCAAATGGCAATTAACAAACATACCAGTCACCTTACACTTCATTGTCATTATGCTCTCAAAGACAACCAAGACTGAGGCAAGGCAAAATCAGTAGGAAAATAACTTCACTACAAAATAATCCATTATGGTAAAGAGTTTATCAAATGAATGAGTAGCACTGCGAAGGTGACTGTGAAGAAAGGATGTATGCACATCATGTATTATTTTGAATTTACCCCCTATGTAGGCACTTGTGTCTTGCGGGGTTATTGACTCAGAGGATGTCCCCGCAGAGATGCCTTCGGCCACAGGGCGCCCACTGTTTTGGCTGAGGGCCAACTGCTCAGCCTCTGTGAGTGGTGGTGGAGGAGGACCCCCACCTGTTTTTCGGGCCTCCGCTTTTTTTCTGTTGGCTATAACGGGTCACATTTGAGCATACAGAGTAAGCAAATATGTACTTGTAATGTGCTCAGATAATTTCAATAAGTGCTTACAGACAGAAAATTAATGTAACCTCTAACTGCAATTGATTTACATCGGACAAACAGACCAAGCACTATGGCTCATAATACAATTACACCTTACCTGTTTGGACTATATTTTTATATTTCATTTTTACTTGCTGCCAGGCACGTTTGGGGCCTGTTGGGTTGCACCTGCGCTCACATCACGTCACAAAATAAAATGTATAAAATAACAAATAAAATAACATATGATAAAATAACGTGTTAAATGGGTGGAAATCCCTAGATCAATGTTTAAATTAACACTCACGCATTGACTCTGTCGGCTATGTTTTGCCATGCATGCTCACTTTCTTTTGCAGCTGTCGCTGTGTTACTTTTTTCCGCGGAATTTGCATGTTATCGGCATATGCTGCCATCAGCATTTCGGCCTCAAGCGCTGTAAAATACATTGACCGCGCCTTCTTTCCCTCCGTCTCCATGGTGACTCGCTTAATCTGTGCTCCGCTTATCAGGGCTTTATGTATCCTCGTCCGCGCGCTTCACTTGGGGTTAAAGCAACTCCGCCTTGACTGAACTAATTGTTATCAGCCTTTCTGAAACGGAATATTCCGAGTTGGACAGTTCGGGGTTACTCAACCGTGAGTGTCGTTTTTCACTCTGAGTTTTCCAAACCGGCTTCCTGAAACAGGGCCCAGGTGTTTAATGTCTTTATGTGATTGTTTACTTTTTTTAAATGAATGTATTTTTCTTGACATGTCCTATGGCAATATACGAATGTAATCAAGGAGGTATTCCTGTGGTTGTTTAAATGCTTTGATGTGATTCTATTATCGAAAATAAATGGTTAAATAACCAAATATTTTGGACTATTGGGGTACATTTTTGTCTCTTTAGGTACGAAATAGGTTGTCGCTGGGGCTTACCCTCATAGGTACCCTATTGTACCCTTTTCAAGGGAACATTTCTGTACTATAGTTTGAAGGTACATTTATGTCTTAGGAAAGTACATGATTGTACTTCAGATGGTACAACTTCATAAGGTACAAAAATGTACCAAGCCTAAAGGGTACAGAAATGTCCTTCAAAAAGGAACACGCCCAGCGACAAGCCCAGATCTTTAATTAAGGGAAAGGTTGTCATTGACAAATATTAATGTCACACTCAACTGACTGCGTTTAATCTTCCCATTGCACTGATGGGTGGACAGTTCTGAGGTGCCTATGCATGTTGTTTGTGGAGCCGGCTCTATATGATATCCTTTTCTTGTAGACTCTACACTCTGCCTTTGTTTTGTCAGTAAGACTGAAATGGTTCCAGACTTTGCTTCTTTTCTTGGTGTCACTCATTTTCTTTACTGTACCTTTCCAATGAGACGGTGTTCTCTCTTGTTGCTCCCGGCTCGCTTTCTTTCCCTCTCCCTCCTGCTCTTGTTGTGTGCTACTGCTGTTGCGAGTGTAACTACCGCCCCGCCCCCTCAGCTCAGCGCTGAGCAGAGGGGGGAGGGGCGAAAATGCAAGGCTCTGTTTGCCGTCTCTGCTCAGCGTAAACACAAGTGTGACTTGCAGCGTGAAGCGAAAAACAGTGAAAATGTTGGAGAAACTTTCTCCAACTCACTAATTGGAGAAACAGAGCCAGGCAGACACAAAACTGAAGTTTGACCAGGTACCAAAGCAAATCATTCATACTGTACAAATAATGTAAATATGACTGTGTATCACGAAATGCTTGGAGGCTTGAGGCTATGATCAGCAAGAATACTGTTAACATCGAGACCATGTTCTTGGAAGTAGAATCTTTGAAGAATGTCACCCAAACAATTAAATCTACTTGTGAAAAAACAGCAGCAGATTGTCTCAAGTAGAACTGAAGGTCAACGAAGTTGAACGATACCATCGGAGATGAAATCTCAGGCTCTCAGGTGTCCCTGAGCAAAAGCAAGAAGACATCACCAGAAAAGTACTTGACATCTGCTGCACTGTTGCCGGGGAAACAAGTGCAGGATTCAAAAACAGCATTGATGTAGTTCATTCCCTGGGCCACTACAGCGAAATTCAGAAGAAACCAAGGCTGGTTATCATTCTATTTGTGATAAGATCAGCTCGCGACCGATCTGGAGGAAAGCTAAAAATTGCTCCTTTCTGAAAGAAAATTACATGAGGTTCACTGAAGATCTTGTCACGGTTTGCCGGGGCAAGCCGTGTGAATAATAATGGATCCAAACTGCAGGCTGCTGAAGTGGAGGGTGAGTTTATTTGCAACCAAAAGGTACAACAGACAGGGTGGCGAGGAACAGAACGGTGACAACTCTAAACTGGGAAAACTAAATAAAACACTAACCGGAATACGAACTTGACTTGCAGGGAGAATGACCAGAGAATCAACACAGAAGGGTGGAAGGGAAATAACACAGACGAACCAGCAATTACCGTATTTTCACGACCATAAGGCGCACTGTGCTAAAAGGCGCAGTCTCAGTTATGTGTGCCCTTACTGTATTTAACACACACATAAGGCGCACTGGACCATAGGGCGCATACAAGTACCGTATGCGTATTTAAAAATAAAGCGGGAGCAAACCTGAATTCGGTACCTTACTCACATTTCTATTGCCGGTAATCGTCATCATCAACAACACACAAGCATACAAGTGTGCATATTTAAAAATAAAGCAGGAGCAAAACTGAGTTTGGTACTCACATTTTTATTACCAGTAATCGTCATCATCAACAACACACAAGCATACAAGTGTGCGTATTTAAAAATAAAGCAGGAGCAAAACAAAGTTTGGTACTCACATTTTTATCATCAATCAAACCCATCGAAGTCCTCATCCTCTGTGTCTGAATTGAACAGCTGCGCTAAATCTCCATCAAACATGCCAAGTTCACATTCTTCACTGTCAGAGTCACTTTCCGTGCCGTGCGGCTCCTCGGAAACGATGCCGGCTTTTGCGAAAGCTCGAACAACTGTGCCAGCAGACATGTTAGCCCAAGCATCTACAATCCATTGGCAAATTGTGGCGTAACTCGCCCGACGCTGCCTTCCACTCTTAGTGAAACTGCGTGGAAAAAATCACCTGGTCTCCTTTCATACACCTCCCTCAGCCAGTCACTCATCATTTCCTCATCCATCCAGCCCTTTTCATTTGCCTTAATGATGATTTCTGCTGGAAACTTCTCTTTAGGCAAAGTCTTTCGCTTAAAAATCACCATAGGCGGCAGTTTCTGTCCATTAGCATGGCAGCCAAGCACAACAGTAAAAGAAAACTTTTCATACCCCGTTGTGCGTATCGCTACCGTGCTGGTCCCCTTCTTCTCCACAGTGTGACTCACCGGGATGTCAAAAGTGAGCGGGACCTCGTCCATGTTTGTGATGTGGCTGGGCTGGATGTGTTTGTCGCCGATGTGTTTGCTGCAGTAGGAGCGGAAGATGGCCAGCTTTTCCTTATAATCCGCTGGAAGTTGCTGCACTACCGTAGTCCTGGTCCGGATGGAAAAATGGCACCGTTTCATAAAACGAAAGCACCAAGACGGACCTCCTTGGAAATGTTCAATGTTCATCTCTTCAGCTAGTGAAACTGCTTTTAGCCGAATGGTGACCGTCGAAACGCTTCTCCCGCTCGCTCTTTGCTCGATGATCCACCGCTCGAGTCTTTCCTCCAACTCGGGCCACCTCGCCTTATGTCCGCGGAAACTCAGCTGCGTTTTCTTGACCTGCCGGAGCTTGTTTTCCAGCTTCCTCCATTTGCGAACCATCGATTCGTTAATCTTAAATTCTCTCGCCGCTGCTCGATTTCCATGTTCCTCCGCGTAGCTGATGGCCTTCAGTTTAAACTGTGCTTCATAAGCGTGTCTCTTTGCCATTTTCAGGGTTGTTAAAACAACGATGTCCTGCATAATGCACATACCTGTTCTTTTATACAGGTATGTGCGATTGTCCCGGTATATACGATCAACGCCCACACTTCACCCTTTAACGTTCTCATGGTGTTCTCTACTACGTCCTCCTTACAACACACAGGGCGCACCGCGCTATAGGGCGCGCCGCACTTTTTGAAGAAAATCTAAGACTTTTAAGTGCGCCTTATGGTCGTGAAAATACGGTACTATGACAGAAGACACAACTTAAATACACTCAGAGAACACAGGGAGATTACGTACATACAGGTGGGAACACAGCTGGGAGTGATTAACATGACGAGACTAGGGAGGCAAACTGAAAACACTCACATAAGACACAGACCTTCACAATAAAACAGGAATTTACACAAGAAAAGACACAAACTAAGAAACGCAGACTAGATACAGGAACACACGGGCAGAACAGAGTAAACACTAACCAGAGAATTAACAGAACCACAATCACGAAGAGAAAACACAAAACGCTGGGTCAAAAGGACCCAGGATCATGACAGATCTGTCCTCTGCAGACAGAGCAATTCAAGAGAAGCTTTGGCCTCTTATTGATGCAGCAAGGAAAGAAGGAAAAGGAGCTCACTTTGCCGGGGTCCGTGTAATCATTGAAGGGAAAGAGGTGCACCCAACGCTCACTTATCCTGAGGATCAAGCTGCACCTGCGTTGGAGGTTTCATGCCCTCCTTGAGGTATAAAGTTACAGGTGTCAAAGGAGTTGACATCGGTCGCAGCAGATGGCCGCCCCTCCCTGAGCCTGGTTCTGCCGGAGGTTTCTTCCTGTTAAAAGGGAGTTTTTCCTTCCCACTGTTGCCAAAGTGCTTGCTCATAGGGGGTCATATGATTGTTGGGTTTTTCTCTGTATCTATGAAGCGCCTTGAGGCGACTTGTGTTGTGATTTGGCACTATATAAATAAAATTGAATTGAATTGAGTTATTTATAATTTTGAGGTTCAGGATAAATGTTAATACCAGTTCTATGTTAATTAAGGGAAGTAAACTGTTCATTATTTTGTGTTAAAGCCGCACTGTCTATATCACTTTGTTCTCTCAATGTCAGGGGTTTAAGAGACACTGTTAAGAGAAAAGCTTTGTTTCTTTTTGCAAATCAACAGAATACTGACTTTGTTTTGTTTTTTTCAAGAATCACTCTGTTATTAAGGATACTGCTTTTTGGAAAACATGGTGGGGCAAGGAACTATGATTCTCAAATGGATCAGAAAGATCGGCAGGAGTTATTACTCTGAAGAACAAATTTAATGGGAACCTTATGCACTCTGAAATGGACTCAGAAGGACACTGTGTCCTCGTTCCATTTTGATTCCAAGGCTGCCCGCTGGAATCGAAATGGAACGAGGCGCAACCTCTCACAACGAACGTAATATGGTCAACACCTTGGAGACGCTTGCAGCTGCTGTGAAGGCTCAAAACAACACCATTGAGCGTATGAGGGGAAACATCAGAGAGAGGCCTGCTCAAAATGAGACCCTTGAGCGACAGTTGGAAAACATCGCGGAACGGATCACTGCAGTTGTGAGGTCTCAGAATCAAAAGAACGATAACACCATGGAACAGAAGTTTGATACCATCATGGGGAGGCTCGCGACTCTCCAACGGGAGATTGAGAGGCCACTGTCGGAGTGTTAAAGAGCAGCCTGAAAAATTCTCCTGGGCTGCTCGCATGGAAATTAACAAAACCAACATAAACATTGCAGATCCCCATCACGGCGCCAGCTGCAGGCCCAAGGCTGGAGCCGAACAATCACTCCCTGATAATGACTGTGTTACGGCTATTCTTCCCATCCCATGCAAGGACACCTGGATTGGCTGGAGGACTGTTTACTTAGCCTGATAGGCCGAAGGACACAGTCTCAGCTAAACTATGGACATGCACACACACACACACACACACACAGATAAGCACTCACTCATCCCCCCTCCCTTTCCAACGCCTTCGATGCTTGTGCCCTACCGGGGAAGATAGCAGTCAACTGGACCAGCACAGATGCTGCAGGACCGGATGCGCTGTCTACACCAGCTCTCTCTTACCCTTTACCCGTGTCACAGTCTGGCGAGGGCAGACTGTATGAATTGAAAAAGGACCCAAAATGCAGACTCCAAGGAACAGGGAACAAAACTTGAATGTTAACAAAAAGCGAGCCGTTTAATATGGCTGGTAAAAAAGGTACAAACAAAGGGCAAGGCAAACTGAAGCAAAATTAACACAAACCTAAACTGGGAAATCTAAACAAACAATAAGAAAAACCTAGACAAGAAACTTGGAAGCATGGCATAGGAAACATGGCGTGGACAACAGACGACCTGACAATCACACACTGAAAACAGAGGACTTAAATACACAGGAGGTGATTAGGGGAAGTGGAGACACATGAGGAAACAGCTGGCACACATGAACATAATGACATCACAGTGGGAGAGTAAAACTGAACATGATGAACACAGAACACCAGACCTCTTCACAATAAAACAGGAAACATAATGAGACATAGACATGACAACCCGAACTTGACAACGTAAGACACAGACATGAAACGCATGAAGAGCAGGGGAGATTTAACATGGTTGGAAACACGAGGGGAAAATAATAACTAGAAACACTTAGGCATAATAATACAAACTTGATAACATAAGACACGCAGCATGAAACACGAAGGGTGAGGGGAAGCTTAAATACAGGGGAAGAAAACACAAGGAGTCTAATAACCAAATGAACTTAGATAACCTAATGAACAAAATAAACTCAAACTTAAAACGCTGGGTCAAAAGACCCAGGACCATGACAGAGCCCCCCCTTCAAGGGCGGATTCCAGACGCCCAAAACCATGAACAAAGAAATGCAGCAACAAGAAAACAAACATGAAACAAAAACAAAACAACCCACCCAGGGCGGGCGGCGGGGGTCCAGGACGGAGGGCCTGAAACAAAACCACAAAAACAAAGAATCTGAAGCACTCAGTCCAAACTCAAGGGCTTAAGAGTCCGAGACCCTGTTTCAGGAGGGCGACCATGATCTCGGCAGAAAAGGAGTTCATGGCGGAGTAGTTCAGGTGGCCGACCTGGAGGCCGATGGCACAGTAGTCCATAGTTCAAGGGTTCAGGGGGTCGGCCATGAGGAAGGCGGCAGTGGCGAAGCAGGTATGGCTGGCCACACTCGGGCGGTTTGGCTCGTGGCCGGCGGCGACGTGGACAAGACCCGTCGGGCGGCTTGGCTGGCGGCCGGCGGCGACGTGGACAAGACCCGTCGGGCGGCTTGGCTGGCGGCCGGCGGCGACGTGGACAAGACCCGTTGGGCGGCTTGGCTGGCGGCCGGCGGCGACGTGGACAAGACCCGTCGGGTGGTTTGGTGGGTTTCCGTGAACAGGCTGTTTTGACAGGCCCCGGAAATAGCCATGCTGGACGTGGCTTTGCAGGCGAGACGAGCAGAGGCGTGGCGTCGACCACTGGCTGGGTCGTGGCAGGATCAGGCGAGGCAGGACCAGACGACGGCGGGGCCGGACCAGGCGAAGCACAGGCAGAAGCTGGGCCTGGCGAGGCTGAAGGCTCTGATGAGGCTGGGCCTGGCGAGGCACAGGCTGAGGCCGGACCAGACGAGGACGAAGACTCGGATGAAGCCGGACCAGGCGAGGCACAGGCTGAAGCTGGACCAGGCGAGGATGAAGACTCTGATGAAGCTGGACCAGGCGAGGATGAAGACTCTGATGAAGCTGGACCAGGCGAGGCACAGGCTGAAGCTGGACCAGCCGATGACGAGGCGGCCGCAGATGGCGGCTGAACGGTCCCCTCGGACCCTCCAGCTGACGAGGCATGAGGCTGGACGGGCTCCTCGGGCCCTCCAGCTGACGAGGCAGGTTGCTTTTCAAGTTGCAGCAACACACAGTCTATAGTGGGTGAAATGAGTTTGTATGAGTTCTCAGACTGAGGTGTGGCAGAACCAGGTGAGGCGTCGTCCTCAGGCTGAGGCGTAGAAGCAGCAAGCAGTAGCGCAGCAGGTGGTGGTCCTGCAGGCGTCGGCACAGGAGCCGCAGGAGGTGGCGCTGCAACCACAGGTGGTGAAGCAGAAGGTGGCCAGATGGGCTCCTCAGGCCCTCCAGCTGACGTGGCGTGAGGCTGAACGGGCTCCTCGGGCCCTCCAGCTGACGTGGCGTGAGGCTGAACGGGCTCCTCGGGCCCTCCAGCTGACGTGGCGTGAGGCTGAACGGGCTCCTCGGGCCCTCCAGCTGACGTGGCGTGAGGCTGAACGGGCTCCTCGGGCCCTCCAGCTGACGTGGCGTGAGGCTGAACGGGCTCCTCGGGCCCTCCAGCTGACGTGGCGTGAGGCTGAACGGGCTCCTCGGGCCCTCCAGCTGACGTGGCGTGAGGCTGGACGGGCTCCTCGGGCCCTCCAGCTGACGTGGCAGGAGGCTGGACGGGCTCCTCGGGCCCTCCAGCTGACGTGGCAGGAGGCTGGACGGGCTCCTCGGGCCCTCCAGCTGACGTGGCAGGAGGCTGGACGGGCTCCTCGGGCCCTCCAGCTGACGTGGCAGGAGGCTGGACGGGCTCCTCGGGCCCTCCAGCCGACACTGGAAAAGGCTGCACAAACTGCACCTCAGCCCCTGGCTCCAACCTGGCCTGGATCTCGGTCCCACAGTGGCTTAGCTGAGCCTCATGGCTAGCACTTCCAGTGCAAAATGTCTTATAATTTGGCTTCTTGGAAGCAAAGTTCGTAGCATGATCAATACACAGGGATGCTAGGTAATTGTGCAGAGGGATAAGATATTCCGTGGAAGACTCGGCCGAAATATTCTCAGTCTTAGCAACATCAAAATCATAAACAGTCTCATTATAGCCAGGCTCATGAACTGGTAAGGCAGTGTTAGTTTTAATATCCTCCTGAGAAAAAACATGAGGAGCCAAAATATAGTCACTCACTTTCGTTTGTGGTGAGGAGCGTCGGTGGCACGCACGCCGCTTTTTCTTGAGAGTGGAAGACGGCGGAGCAATGGGTGGAAGTCCCTGGTAACTCCGGGGACCCCCGAGAGCCAGTCGAGTCCCACGGAAAGAGTGCTCGTGCTCTGGAATGAGCCATGGCTTCCACCGGAGCTCCTCCTCCAATATAGCGCTGAATATTGACTGACGTTCGTCGTAGTCCAAATCTATGGCGTCCAGTGCTTCCTCGCACTGGACCGTGGCAAGAGTATGGCGAGACTGTGATGAGGGCGTGGAAACTGGTGAGCTGAAAGGTGGTGACGCTGCGGCGAATCTCAGCGAACCGACACGAACACACTCAGGTTCCGGAGGCAGCAATGGAGATGACTGATTGTGGGGTTGTTGAGACTGGTGGGTGCTGGAAGCCATTTCCTGACTCGACAGTTCCTGGGCCTGCAGCATCTCTTTTACCCTTGTAAAAGCATCCACTATAGCAGGGGAGCCCGGGAGCTGAAGGAGACAGGGACCCCTCTCCATAATAGCTTCCGCAACGTTGACCATCACAAGCTTGCTCTTCAAATCGGGCGCTGTAAGGACGCAGTCGAGGATCGCTTGGATGCGAGCCATCTCCTCCAGACACTCGGTGAGAGCTGAATCTGCTGGGTCCATGACTGGTCAGGTCGTTCTGTCACAGTCTGGCGAGGGCAGACTGTATGAATTGAAAAAGGACCCAAAATGCAGACTCCAAGGAACAGGGAACAAAACTTGAATGTTAACAAAAAGCGAGCCGTTTAATATGGCTGGTAAAAAAGGTACAAACAAAGGGCAAGGCAAACTGAAGCAAAATTAACACAAACCTAAACTGGGAAATCTAAACAAACAATAAGAAAAACCTAGACAAGAAACTTGGAAGCATGGCATAGGAAACATGGCGTGGACAACAGACGACCTGACAATCACACACTGAAAACAGAGGACTTAAATACACAGGAGGTGATTAGGGGAAGTGGAGACACATGAGGAAACAGCTGGCACACATGAACATAATGACGTCACAGTGGGAGAGTAAAACTGAACATGATGAACACAGAACACCAGACCTCTTCACAATAAAACAGGAAACATAATGAGACATAGACATGACAACCCGAACTTGACAACGTAAGACACAGACATGAAACGCATGAAGAGCAGGGGAGATTTAACATGGTTGGAAACACGAGGGGAAAATAATAACTAGAAACACTTAGGCATAATAATACAAACTTGATAACATAAGACACGCAGCATGAAACACGAAGGGTGAGGGGAAGCTTAAATACAGGGGAAGAAAACACAAGGAGTCTAATAACCAATTGAACTTAGATAACCTAATGAACAAAATAAACTCAAACTTAAAACGCTGGGTCAAAAGACCCAGGACCATGACAACCCGCCCCTGTTGCTTGTCTTGTGTTTCTATGGTGTATTGATAGTCATGTGCTTTTGTGCTGAGGTGTTTTTTCTGTTATCAAACTGTTCTCCCACTAGGAGCTCAGTCTGAGTGGAGTTTTTTTTCTCCTCCTCTTACCTCATGTAGTGTATTTCCGTTGTTTTTTCCTATCAGCCTACCTTTCTGACATGTCTGCCCAACTTGTGTAAAGTTGGTCAGAAGGTTCCTTTGTGAGTGCGCATGTGCCATTAGCGTGCTGCCTGCTGTAACCCTAATTTCCCTCGGGATGAATAAAGTATTCTGATTCTGATTAATGATTGTCAACATTGATGGTACTTCTTCTTCTTGCCAATGTGTATGGTTTCAGAATGACTTCTTATTGGATGCCCTTGAAACACGCTTTTTATAATGGATTGGATTTATATAGCGCTTTTTCAAGGCACCCAAAGCGCTTTACAATGCCACTATTCATTCACTCTCACATTCACACACTGGTGGAAGCAGCTACAGTTGTAGCCACAGCTGCCCTGGGGCAGACTGACAGAAGCAAGGCTGCCATATCGCGCCATCGGCCCCTCTGGCCAACACCAGTAGGCAAGTAGGGTAAAGTGTCTTGCCCAAGGACACAACAACCAGGACAGAGAGCCCGGGGATTGAACTGGCGACCTTCCGGTTACAGATGCGCTTCCCAACCCCCTGAGCCACGGTTTTTGTTCTGGTTATCCAAAATACCCTAATCTCCTGTTATTAGTTGGAGGCGATTTTAACATTGCTCCAGATCCTTCACTAGACAGATGGCCACCTAGCTCAAATAATTCTCTGACCTGTTGTTTAAATACATTTATGTAAAAATTTCATTTAATAGACATTTGGAGAATTAAAAAACCCTAAAGCCAGACTATTTACATGGAGTAACAAATCCAACTCTTCTAAATCCCGTATTGACTCGTGGTTAATATCTGATTGCTTAAATAGGAATAATGTTATAGCCAATATAATGCCAACTCCACTCACGGACCACAAATCGGTATCACTTCAGGTCTTTTTCAATACTAATGCTGCCCAAATTTGCAGGAGCTGCTACTGGAAACTTAATAACTCCCTTCTAAAACATGAAAAAGTGATTGAAGATATTTTGTCATTAATCGAACATTTCTGGGATAAAGCCCTAACCAGTAATCTCTACTGTCAAAATTGGGAACTCTTTAAATTTGAAGCCGGTAAATATTTAAGAGAGTATGGCTCATCTGCAGCAAAACAAAGAAAAAATAAAGATATTAATGTAATTACTAGGATATCTGCTCTCACTCAGATCCCACAAGAGTACCTATCTGAAGAAGATAAAACTGACTTAGCTTTGCAACAGAGTAAGTTAAATGATATCTATAAACTGAAAGCAGAGGGAGCCTTTGTGAGATCAAGGAGAAGATGGTTAGAAGAAGGTAAACAACATTCATCCTGCTTTTTTAAATGAGAGAAATCTCATTCTAAACTTAGTTCTGTTCGGAGACTTAATATTGACGGTATTATAACTGATGACCCCCGAAGAGTCTCCACCTATTGCTCCAATTTTTATAAAGATTTATACAAGTCAGAGTTTGATTAGAGTGCTGCTCTGAACTTTATGGAACAAATTCCTGATGTGTGAACAGTAAAAGAAGATCAGATGAGTTTCTGTGATAGGCCGATATCTATTAGTGAAGTGCTACCTGCTATTCGACATCTTAAACGTAATAAATCCCCAGGAACCGAGGGCTTAACCTCTGAATTTTACATTACTTTTGCAGATCAACTGGCTCCATTTCTTCTTAATGTATACATTGAAAGTCATTTAAATCAGTCTCTCCCCCCCACTTTACCACAAGCTCTGTTAACCCTAATCCCAAAACCAAAAAAAGATCCCACTTATGTTGACAATTGGAGGCCAATTTGCCTCCTTAATAATGATTATAAAATCCTAGCTCAGACCTTTGCCAAAATACTGAAAGCTGTTTTGAATTATATTATTGAGGAAACTCAGTCTGACTTTATGGCTAACAGACACATATCCAACAACATCAGACTTGTTTTTGACCTAATTTATTATGCAGATTTGTGTAGGGATGCTAGCTTTATCTTATTCGTAGATGTCTGCAAAGCGTTTGATACGATTGAACATGGTTTTATTTTTCAGGCTTTTTACAAATTTGTCTTTGGTCCTTACTTTCAGAATGCAATTAAAACAGTGTACAAAAATGTAAATTGCTCCATCAAACTAACCATTTAAATCTATTTACAGAACAATCAGGTGTGCTGCATCAAATAAAAAGGCACACAAATTATTTGTGCCAGTCCAAAAAATGTAGTTTGTGTTCAGTATATGACAGAGGAGAACAGCACAGGCTTAAACCCTGCAGGTCTGACAGCAGCAAAAACTTTGCTAAATTACTAATGGAAAACATTGACCAGGCAGCTGTGATTGAGAAGCAATGTCCATCCAGCTCTTTTCATGGTTGTTGTAGTCGTGATAATTTTGTGAGGCCACATTGAAAAGCCTTGGATATGGAAGCGTAGAGCTGCCACCCAGGCAAAAGAAAAATAGAAAAGTATGTTGTTCTAACAATATACCTTTCACGTTTGAACAATATAATATCACGTTATTACAATACACAGAATTATCACGTTCGTACAATATAAATCCATCACCGTCTTTCTTGTCTTTTCCCAGAGTAACAGCGAAACAGGAGGATTTATTGGCTAGCACTGCTTAGCCTTGCATGCGTTCTTATTTTAAACTTAATCTGGAATTCATTGCAAACTGTTTGTGCGGGATATGAATGACAAGATTTTGTTTTTCTACAAGAGTTAGTAAAAAAACATCTCCAGTGTGATCACATCTTCTTGCCAAACATCCGCAGCTTTGCAGTGTATACAGCACTATAATGACCAGACCTAATTCTTTTGAAAACCACACATCTTTCCACAGGTCTCAACTTCATCAGACATCACATAGAGACAGAGCTGGATGATGCCAGCGCAAACAGCAGCCTAACCGACTAAGATGCTGGATCCATGGGGTCAGGAAAGCCAGAAGCAGGGCTGGAGAGGTACCTTTCATGGCCCTTCACTGGAGGTGTGGATCTATTGCATGACATTCCTCACATCAAGAAGCTGTTGATCAAAATCAATACAGCTCTTCCTGCATCTGGAGCTTGTGAAGGACTTCTTAGTCATGTAGGACTCCTGTTCACTGCTAAACAGTCACAGCTTCACAGAAAGAACCTTGAGAGCAAACTGCTGCTGAAGCTTAACCATCACCTCACTGAGTGAAGAAATAGCACATTTTTGCTAAATATGCAAAAATAGATGCACACCCATACAACTTATGGTAAACTGAGCTCATATGTATGTACATACATATGTATGTATGTACATATGATGAAGATGCCTCGTTCTGTTTTCTCTGAGGCTGCTATTTAGTTTTGTTTGTCTGATAGCAATTATTTATAAAATAAATTGGACATTTCAAACAGTTCGTTGCTACTTGAGTAGTCTTTTCACCAAGTACTTTTTTACTCTTTCTCGAGTAACTTTTTTGACGACTACTTTTCACTTTTACTTGAGTAATAATATTCAGTGTTGGGGAGTAACGGAATACATGTACCACTGTTACGTATTTAAAATACAAAATATGAGTAACTGTATTCTGTTACAGTACCGTTTAAAAAGGTGGTATTTAGAATACAGTTACGTTGTTGAAATAAATGGATTACACGGCGGTATTTTCCTGTTTCATATTGTCACGAGTCAGGACTGTTTGCGTTTTGTTTGACAGCTACGTTCTGTTGTTCCAGGCGGTAGCGCTCTCTCTGCCACAGTGTGTTTCCTGGGTGAGAGAGTGCCTTGTTGTTGTTGTTGTTACGCTAAGCTAATAGGCAGATCGTTACAGGCATAGCCCTAAAGAATGTAGCCTCATGGGCAGTGTAATCAGTACTGCAGGGAGAATGGACTGCCGTTATGTCTCTGTGAGCGCGAGGAGGGCGTAAAAGGAAATGTACGAGCTGTCATCGAGCAGAAACGGGAGCTGGAAGCATGTAAATATAATAATAACCACTTCAGCCAAGAAGAGTGCCTGACGAGCCCAGCTGTTAGTAAGCTATTAAGACTCGACTGTACGCTGTGTTCCTGTTTTCCTCTGAAACAATAAGTTCGGTTGGAGCAGCCTTTCAACGCCTCTCTCTGTCTCTCGCTGGCAAAGTTGACCCAGACAACAAAGTAAAGCTAGTTTTAGGCTACGAGCCCAACACGGAATCCGACATAATAGCCAGAGGTCCCTTTACTATGGTTCGGAGCCGTAGACCTTCAGTAATAGTAATAAATCACATTTATGTAGTTGTAAACAGTACGATGATATATTAAGTAATCCAAAGTATTCAGAATACGTTACTCTCATTGAGTAACGTAACGGAATACGTTACAAAATACATTTTGGGGCATGTATTCTGTAATCTGTAGTAGAATACATTTTAAAAGTAACCTTCCCAACACTGATAATATTTTAAAGTAATGCTACTCTTACTTGAGTACAATTTTTGGATACTCGACCCACCTCTGCTAATTACTGATTACTTCCCCCCAAAAGTAATCCCATTACTTTACTGATTACTTATTTCCAAAAGTAATTAATTACTTAGTTACTTTTTAAAAACATGATTTACAACCTGAATAGGTAATGTGGGAATTATATAATTTTTATATTATGTTTATTCTTTTATATCCTTTTTATTAAGCTTTGAGCAGTGGCAGTTGATGAAAACATTTATTCAATTAATTAAACATATAATCATGTTATTACACATTGCACATGTGCTCATGATAGAGTTAAGCACTCAGTCCTGTTAAGGTCGGAAGCTTCGTTCAGCGTGATGGTCTGAATTGATATATTGAAGAAATGACTTGGAGTGCTGTGAATGAATGCACAACATGCTTACATACACACAGACATTAAGTACAATTTCTAGGGTAAAGGTGAAAAAAGTCTTGCTTTGTCTCTACTTAGCAACTAGTGATGCGGGAGGGGCTATAGATAAGCATGCCATGAATAAGTCTACAGGAATCATCCGGAGAAGCCAGACAACCATATAGGACAAAATGCTGTTGAACACGGAAACTTGTTTAACTGTCACTAATTATAATCTATGCATGTGATATTCTTTCCGACGCGAGAAGGGGCGTGAACCCTGACATAATAAAACTATTCTGAAAGTATGTTTTGACGGGAGATCCGTGTTGAGCTGTGCATCTTCCCACACATGTGTTTAATAAAATCATTGTTTTGACGCCCTTGGACCAGTCGTTTGTCTCACACCTCAATCACGAATTGGGACAGTAATAAAGAAGTAGATCATTCAGCCCAATTCAACTTTTTTTGCATAATCTATCATACAAAATATAATAAATTGGAAAAGTCTCTTTTTAATACTTGTTTTATTAGTTTTAATCTTTTAACTTTATGCATCAAGCAAAAATTTAATTATATGCAACATTCTCTGACTGGAAGAAATTTGTTTAACATTTAAACCTATTTTCTGCACATTCCAGCACAGAAAATAATTTTTTTGTGTGTTTACACTCAGTCTTTCAAATTGATGCAAGTAAAACACAGCAGAAAATAAATAAAATCAAAGACTCAGCGGTCCTGTTGCTCTGTTTCACCTGTAAAGTAGGAGTGGGGTAGGCGGAGGTTTGCCCTGGTGCAGGTGTGCCGCAGCAGTCAGTGGAAGAATCCACGAGTTTCTCTGTAAATTTCCCATTAAGTGGTAGCGCACTCAGTGCTTGCTCGGAAGTTTGGGTTTTTTTTCGCTGTAAAAAGAAGCTTTCTTCCCACGAACAACGGACGCTAATGTTTTTGTCACTTTTTATGGAATCAAACACAAAGTAAGGTCAGTACTTCCATGCTTTAAATGCTGCACGCTCATACTCTCTCCCGCACTCGATATATTATCCATTGTTGATCTGCACACAGCTGTTGTCATGAATGTTGCACTCGCTTACGTCATTTTCATGAGACGTTCTCGCACAAAAAATCATGGTTTTAGTAACGCAGTAACGTAGATGCTTACGGGAAAGTAACAGTAATCTAATTACCTTTTTTTTGCAATAGTAATCCCTTATTTTGCTCGTTCCTTGAAAGAAGTAATCAGATTACAGTAACGCATTACTGCCCAACTCTGGTGAAAGAAGGATCAGCTTTATTTCAGATTTGAATTTCAGTTTGTGATAATTCTGTTCTGTTTGTGATTACAGGAGCTGCCCTCAGATTCTGACCTCAGCACCACCCAGTGATAGCAGACAGATCATCCATCATGTTCACATGTTAACAGCAAAATTAACTGATGAAAACAGTACAAAGGTTAAAGTACCACATGTGCTGTCAGTGAAAGCTGCAGCTGTTTTATTGATAAAGTTAAAGACAAAGAATTCATCATCCATGTCACTTTGTCACTATATGTCAGCATTAACAGGATCTCAGTTTGGTTTTTCACAAAGCTGCTGATCTCAGACCTGCACAGCTTCTGTTTTAAACACTTGATGTACTCAGCTGCATGAAGAGCACAAGCTGATTTTCTCTGACACAGTTAAATAAAATCTGATGAAGGTCAAAGGTCGTCATTTGTATGTCGAACTACAAACTTGTGATCTGGAATTCTTTCACAGTTTTTGCAGATAGTCTGTTATTTACCATAAAGTGATTAAGAGGTATTTGTATCAGAGTAACCAGAGAGGATCATATATTTTTAAATATATAACTTTCTACAGGACTGAATATAATATCTGTATGTAAAAGTCCGGAGCCTCTGGGGAGTATCTAAGTATTTATAGCATTACACAGACCAAAGGTATCATCACAGTGTTCATGAAATGCTGGGTTTATCCATCTCCTGGGAGTGCTGAAGATTTCCCTGTGAGGGAGCTGCTGGTGAAGATCATGAGTCCTGCTTGATCCATGCGATGAGCTTCAGTCTTCCTGGTGTTTCTTAAATAAAGCCTCTCTCAGTGGGTCAACAGAACATCTGGCACAGGACAGCTGTGATGAAAGAAAGGGAAGAAGTTTCTCCGAACCTCTGGACCCAGGAAACCCAGCTTAGTCCTCATGGTCTCCCTCACTAGTTTCTCCCCAGCGTGAATGTAGCTATTGATATAATATGGACTCTATTATTAAATGAAAAGAACAAATTAGACTACACCACTGAAACCTGCTGCTGTTTTTAAAGTTTCCATGTTACCAGGACGTAGAGGGCTCTGAAGATTTAAACAGCTTTAGATCCTTTACACTCACAGTCTTAAATGTTAAAATCTCAAAGGACAGCATTACATCGCTACACATCTGCATCTTGCATCGCTAACTAGCTAGCAACAAGGCTCCAACCCATTGTGTATGCTAGTGGCTAATCTAGCAAACAAATTAATAACAGAGTGATTTTAGATGTTTTAGAACTATGAGATGATAAGTTGCGTGCCTTTTTCATAACAGTTACATGGTTGTATTTACCTTAATTGAACGAGTCGTCAGTCGCGGTAAACCCATCAGCAAATAAACTGGAGCAGCCGGGCTACGTAAAAAGTGTAGGGGGGGGGGGGGGGGCGTATGTGCGGTCACGTCAAGACACTACTGCACAGACTCTGGCTCCAAAAATGCAAGATGGCAGCCTCCACAAGCAGGATATTTTGGCTTCATTTTTGGACAATGGGAGGAGGTGTTGTTAATGTTTGCTACAGTCATAGGGAGAGACCAGAGGCGGCCGCCGGTCCGCTTCTTACTGAACTTCAGGTAAGAAGTTATGACCTGCAGTCGATCTGGGTCAGATATAAACCAAGTTTAGGTGTAGTTTATTTTTGTTGTGCTGACTTTTTATAGTTACAATAACGCGTCCTGTGTACTAGCTAGCATGACGGAGTTTGTATACGGATGGGCGGGTTCTATGATGTTACTGATAGTGAACTTTATTTTATTCATAAGGCTAGTTAGTAAAGTTGCCAACTGTCCCGTAAAAAACGTAATTGTCTCGTATTCAGAGAAAATATTACGTGTTTTGTATTGAGGCGAAAAGGAACAGTTTGTCCCGGACTTCAGTTAGAATGGAAAAAGACACAAAGCTGGAGTTATTCTGCATCTTTATGCCGTCAGCTGCCTCTTCTTCTCTCATTCTCTCCCCTCGGCTTTTCTCTCTTATTCGTTTATCGTCCACTTTGCGCTAGAAAGAGGACACCAGCAGATGTCGCGCTAAACAACAGCAGCACGTTTAAGCAGCTTGATCAGCTGATGTTTGCTGGAGCCACAGCTGTAAAAGCTGCTGTTGATGATATTGGTTTGATATGTGGTGAGAAGGAAACGTGAAGATGGAACCAGGAGATGTCCTTATTGAATCATCAGAGCTGAACAGGTTTCTGAGAGACAAATAACACCAGGATCCTTTTCTACGTAGCTGACAGCTGGTAACTGTGCAGGGGCGGATCTAGCAAAGTTTTGCCAGGGGGCCAGGTAGGGCATTAACAGGGAAAGGGGGCACAAAGAAATACTTTTCTTTCTTGTTCTCTTTTAAAATGTGTAACTTTTAATAAATAATTATCTGAACCAAAGTTTTATCTGATGTAAAATGTATAGAAATCATACATATACCAAGAAGACAGTGTAAATCACTGTCACAGCTGTGTTTGTTTTCATTCAAAGGCTTTATGGCTTTAATACCTGGTGGGCCGATATCCAGTCAAAATGCCCAGGGTAATTTTTTGTCGCAGTCCAGACCTGACTGCAGTGATTGTTTTTGGTACTGTGATGGCTGCACTTACAGCCACACAGTGGTAATACCCACCATGTTAGTGTAGAGGCTTATAAGTAACATTGCATTCACATTTCTTTCTTTAAATATAGGAATTAATTTACAGGACAATAAATAACTGGTTTTGGTTTAGTTAATTCATATATCCACATAACGCTGCATTCTAAAATAAGTGCGCACATTTTAGTTTACACTGTTATGTATGATTAATCTTTTGTTTTCTGAGTTACCTTAGCTGCAGCTGTTCCAGTCCCTTGATTAAGGAGCCAAGAGGTGGAAAAGGGGCGGAGCGAGCTTTAAAGGAAGGCTACAAATTGGTTCACGCCATAACTCAGGACCATGGGGGGGGGGGAATTGGAGTTCATTATGTTTGGTTTAGTTAGGTTTTGTGTGTTTTACCCCTTTTCCTGTTTTTGTGGGCTGATCAGCCACTATTTAAGTTTCCCCTTTGTCTCGTTAAGTGAGGTCAGTTTGTTTGAGTTATCAGTTGTGTTGTCAACTTTGAGTAGAGTTTTGTTAGTTTGACCTCTTTTATGGGCCCAAGATTTTGATTCTTTTTGCATGAGCTAACCAATTATGTTTTTTGGGTTAAATAAAAAATCATTTTTTGGACTTTAACCTGTGCCTAAGTTTCCTTCACTGCTCGGTCCATCACAAGTGGTGTCAGGAGTGGGATCAGCAGTTGAAGGCACAGGATTTTTTTTTCTCTTTTTTCCCCTCTTCACTCATCAAGCCATGCACAGAATGGGAAGGAGTGGCAGAGGAGCAAAAGGAGATTGTCAAAACCAGCCAGTTGGAGTGGTAGAGCAAGTAGAAGGAGGAGAGGAAAATGGAGCCTCTGGAGGGGTGGATAGTACTGAGAGCCAAGGTAAGGAGCCGACAATGTCAGAACTGGTTTCCATGCTTCGTTCTCATATGGGTCAGCAGGAGGCCCAGGAAGCAAGAAGAAGGGAGGAGTTTACCCGCCAGGAACAGCACTTTAGAGCACTGCAACATCAGTTTCAGCTGTTGCAGGTAGAAGTGCAAGCTCGTACCTCCCCGGTCCCTGAGCCTCAAATGGAGGTCTCTGAGCCTCAAATGGAGGAACCTGAACAACCAGAGTCAGAGTCCTTTGAAGAGGAGGATCCTCCCTGTGCTGGCTCCAGTAATGAGCAAATACATCCTCAATCAGGTCAGTCTCGCTTTTATGAACCCAGGCTGGAAAAATTGACAGAGGAGGATGATATTGAACATTTTTTAACAACATTTGAACGCGTGGCTGTAGTTTTCCGGTGGCAAAAAAATGGACTGGGTTTTTCATCTGATTCCTTTACTCACTGGCAAAGCAAGAGGTGCGTATGTTCATATGGATATGGATGACTCTCTAGACTATGACAAAGTTAAAGCAGCTATTCTTCAAAAATATGACATTAATCCTGAGACATATAGACTGAGATTCCGTTCACTGGAGGTAAAACCTGATGAGAATCCAAAAGAACTATATGCAAGATTGAAAGAGTTACATGAGAAGTGGGTGAAGCCAAAGGGAAAAACGGTGTATGAGGTTAGTGAAATATTAATTTTAGAACAATACTTGAGAATGCTGTCTCCTGAGTTACAGATATGGATTAAAGAACGCAATCTAAACTCTGCAGCGGCGGCTGCAGAGCTGGCTGATGTGTTTGTGGCAGCACAGAAAAAAGGACAGTCATGGAGCCTAAAGTGGAGTTTGAGAATGGTTTCAAAATGACCTTAGTTGAGGTTGATGGGAAACCATTAAAGGCCCTTGTTGACTCAGAAAGTACTCAGACTCTTGTGCACCGAGACTTTGTACCCGCAAATAAAGTTAATGTGGAGACAATTCCTGTTCGCTGCATTCATGGAGATGAGAGGTCATATCCAACAGCAGATCTGTACATCAAGGTACAAGGACAAACGTATATTCTAAATATTGGTGTTGCAGAGAATCTGCCATTCCCAGTAGTGCTGGGTCGAGATCTGCCTGTGTTGTTTGACTTGCTGAATCCTAGTCATACATGCAATGTTGCAGTAACAAGAGCTCAAGCTAAGAAGAAAGAGGAGTCCCTACACCCACTCCGTGCCTTGCCCTTCTATGATGCAGATATAGAGACTGCACCCGGGAAGTCTCGTAAGTCACGTGGACAGAGAAGGCAAGAGAAGTTTCTACATACTGCTGTTCGAGAAGCTCCTAGCACAGAGCCTGAGTTACCTTTGGGTTTCAAAATCCCTGTTAATATTATTGAAATGCAACATGACGATCCATCTCTAACATCTCTGTTCCAGAAAGCTGCAGAGAGGAGCCAAGGGACTGAGCAAGAATTGAACAGCAAGGGGGAGTTTCTGCTGAAAGATGGCATTCTGTATCGTCAGCAGGGTTCAGCATTGCAGTTGGTGGTTCCTAGAGCAGTCCAGAAGGTGGTGCTCTCCTTAGGACACTCCATTCCATGGGCTGGCCACTTGGGAAAGCACAAAACCATGGCCCGCATTAGAAAATATTTTTATTGGCCTGGTGTGCGCTCAGATGTAACACTGTTCTGTAAAAGCTGCCCTCAGTGCCAGAAGTCTTCTCTTAAAATCCCCTCCAGAGCTCCTCTCCAGTCTCTACCAATTATCAGCACTCCATTTGAACGGCTAGGAATGGACATTGTTGGTCCTCTAGAAAGGAGCAAGGCAGGCAACCGTTACATGCTGGTTGTGACAGATCACGCTACAAAGTATCCAGAGGTCTTTCCTTTGAGATCAATAAAAGCCAAAGCAGTCGCCCTCTGTCTCATACAGTTCTTCTCAAGGGTTGGTTTTCCTCGTGAGATTCTTACTGACCGTGGCACTAACTTTATGTCCACTTTGTTGAAGCAGGTGTACCGGCTCCTTGGGATTAAGAGCCTGAGGACAACGCCATACCACCCTCAGACAGATGGCCTAACAGAGCGCTTCAATCAGATTCTGAAACAAATGTTACGCAAATTTGTCAATGAAACTGGTACAGACTGGGATCAGTGGCTCCCCTACCTCCTCTTTGCATATAGAGAAGTACCCCAGGCTTCTACAGGTTTTTCACCTTTCGAACTATTGTATGGCCATGAGGTACGAGGCCCCTTGTCTCTTCTAAGGGAGACTTGGGAGGGTGACCAAGAAAGATCACAGGCTGTCAATGTTGTCTCTTATGTTGTCCAGATGCGGGAACGGTTGGAGAAGATGACGGAGCTGGCCCAAGCCCACAAAGCGGAAGCACAGCAGCACCAGAAGGCCTGGTACGACCAGTCAGCTCGCCAAAGTCCTGGTGAGAAGGTGCTGGTGCTTCTTCCAAGTGATGACAGTAAGCTGTTAGCAAAGTGGCAAGGGCCATATGAGGTCCAAAAGAAACTTGGACAAACAACCTATAAGGTCGCTATTCCAGATCAGCCCCGCTCCAGCAGAGTACTGCACATTAACCTGCTTAAGGAATGGGTGGAGAGACCAAAAGCAGATGTCTTTCTGATCCGGGAGGTTTCGGAGGAGGAGGAAGTGGATGATCAGTATCTGCCAAAACCCACTCCTCAGGACCTGGATCTAAACCATCTTCCTGAGGAAAGACAGGCTCAGGTGAGAAACCTGTGTAAATTAGATGTGTTCAGTGAAAATCCTGGTAGAACGGACATTGTGGAACATGACATTGTGTTGAAAGATGGAGCTTCTGTGAGGAGAATGAGTTACAGGATACCTGAGCGTCTATTGATCCCGTTGAAAGAGGAGATCGACCTGATGTTGTCACTAGGAATCATTGAAGCCTCGAAGAGCGAGTGGTGCCACCCGGTGGTCCTGGTGCCAAAGAAGGATGGCAGTATCCGTTTCTGCATAGACTTCAGGTACCTGAATGCAATATCACAATTTGATTCATATCCAACTCCCCGCATTGATGACATGGTTGAGCGCCTTGGGAAGGCCAGATACCTGACAACAATAGACCTCTGCAAGGGTTATTGGCAGGTACCACTGACTAAGCGCTCAAAAGAGCTGACCGCTTTTTGGACCCCGTGGGGCTTGTTCCAGTTTAAAGTCATGCCCTTTGGACTGCATGGTGCCCCGGCAACATTCCAGAGACTGATGGACTAGATACTGTCTGACATGTCTGATTTTGCTGCAGCCTACCTTGATGACATAGTGATTTTCAGTTCTACCTGGGAAGAACACCTGAAACACCTGGAGAAGGTATTGGGGCGTCTTCAGTCTGCAGGGTTGACTGTTAATCCAGCTAAGTGTGCCATTGCTAAGGCTGAAACCGAGTACCTTGGGTTTGTGGAGTAATAAAACCTCAAGTCAATAAGGTCACTGCCATAGAATCCTGTCCCTTGCCAGAGACCAGAAAACAGCTGAGATCATTTTTAGGTATGGCAGGATTCTATCATCGGTTTATCCCTCATTTCTCCGCCAGGGCAGCTCTTCTGATGGATCTGACTGGTGCCCGAAGTCCCAATAAGATCACCTGGACAGAGGAGGCTAAGATGGCTTTTCAGGACCTACGACAATCTCTGAGTAAGAGCCCAGTCTTGCACAGCCCTGATTTTGAGAGAAATTTCATTCTTCAGACTGATGCCTCAGAGAGAGGATTGGGAGCTGTTCTGTTACAGGGACCGCCTGGAGAGCGTCATCCAGTGGCCTTCATCAGCCGCAAGCTGTTTCCGAGGGAAGTGCGGTACTCAACCATCGAGAAGGAGGGACTTGCCATCAAATGGGCCCTGGACTCCTTTAGGTATTATTTTCTCGGACGGGAGTTCATATTGGAAACAGACCACAAAGCTCTTCAATGGATAGAGAGAATGAAGGACACAAATGGAAGGATCACGCGATGGTACCTTGCAATCCAGCCATTCCGGTTCACCATCAACCACATCCCTGGCAAAGATAACTGCACTGCAGACTGTCTCTCTCGCTGTCCCAGGGAGAGATCTGAAGAGGGGGAGTGTGTGATGGCTACACTTACAGCCACACAGTGGTAATACCCACCATGTTAGTGTAGAGGCTTATAAGTAACATTGCATTCACATTTCTTTCTTTAAATATAGGAATTAATTTACAGGACAATAAATAACTGGTTTTGGTTTAGTTAATTCATATATCCACATAACGCTGCATTCTAAAATAAGTGCGCACATTTTAGTTTACACTGTTATGTATGATTAATCTTTTGTTTTCTGAGTTACCTTAGTTGCAGCTGTTCCAGTCCCTTGATTAAGGAGCCAAGAGGTGGAAAAGGGGCAGAGCGAGCTTTAAAGGAAGGCTACAAATTGGTTCACGCCATAACTCAGGACCATGGGGGGAATTGGCGTTCATTATGTTTGGTTTAGTTAGGTTTTGTGTGTTTTACCCCTTTTCCTGTTTTTGTGGGCTGATCAGCCACTATTTAAGTTTCCCCTTTGTCTCGTTAAGTGAGGTCAGTTTGTTTGAGTTATCAGTTGTGTTGTCAACTTTGAGTAGAGTTTTGTTAGTTTGACCTCTTTTATGGGCCCAAGATTTTGATTCTTTTTGCATGAGCTAACCAATTATGTTTTTTGGGTTAAATAAAAAAATCATTTTTTGGACTTTAACCTGTGCCTAAGTTTCCTTCACTGCTCAGTCCATCACAGGTACCCCAAAATGTGTATTTAGATACCAGGTGATCACCTGTTTGGGAGTCTACCCAGGACTGAGTGTAAACGTAGAGGAGATAGTGCTTTTGCTGTAGCAGCTCCAAAACTGTGGAACAATCTGCCTTTAGAGATAAGACAGGCCACTTCTGTTTTTTTTTTCTTTGTTTTGTTTTTATTTAATTATTCTGTACTGTTTTATCTTGTTTTAAATATAAGGCTATTTTCATTTTTATGTATTATGTGCTTTTTTTTTTTTACTGTTTTCTTTTATTCTATTGTTCTTAACTCATTTATTGTACAGCACTTTGGTCCTGTGCTGGGTATTTTAAAGTCCTTTATAAATAAAGATGGTTTGGATTGGATGAAATTAAATACATCTTGTTTTCTTAGAATTCACTGTTGTGATCCATTGGAACTCTTTTCCTCCTCCCTTGTTGTTCAAACCAAGTATTGATTTGATTTAGATGCATCTTTTGTTCATTCACTGCATTTTGTTGATTGATGAAAATATTGTGATTTTCAGCTAGCAGGGCTCAAATTAGAACAGAGGTCAGTCGTATTTGTAGGTTATTGCCAATAACCTTTAACTATTTAAATACATTTTGTTAAAGTGACTTTAATGTCTCCTGTTTTAGAACAAAATAAGAGAAAACAGATAACTGCTGTTGTGATACCCTTTATCTCTCGCCTGGGTTTGTTGGTTTTGTCAGGTCAAGTAATACAAAGAAGGACTGGCTTTGTTGAGCTTCCTCAGTAAAAACACTCACACAGGTAAACACTTATATTTTCTGTAGTAAATTTACATTCTGGAAACTTAAGCTCACCATCTGCAAACTTAACATGTGAAGTTCAAGGTTACAGAAAACAAACTGAAGCAGAATTAAGAGCTAAAAGTATATATTTGGTTTTGGGTTTTTTTATCAGTACCCGTGAGAACACTGTTTATACTGTGTTGTTGTCTCTGCAAAGGTTTCTATCAATACATCTCAGAAAGACACAGCAAACATTGATGGGAATAACGGTGTTACAAGTAACGGCGTTACTAACGGCAGGCAGCAGCCTACGGCTCATCAGAAGAGGCCGAGGTGATGACTAAGTTTAACAACGATATTGCCAAAGAGTGCCAAAGCACTTTAACCACAAGCATTTGTGAACTAACTTATCTTTCTTGTAGAATTGTGCTCCAAATACACAACTTTGTGCTGACAAAATCGTTAGTTATTCATTTACAAATCAATATTGTCTGTAAGGAGGGCAATCCCCCTGTCTACAGCCCTGCATGTGTGAGTCCTGTGATTAAAGACAAACACGCACATTACCAACTCCGGAAGACGATCAAAGCAGCCAAACGTGAGTACAGGGACAGGGTGGAGCAACAGTTTGACAACCCTTGGAGTATGTGGCAGGGACTAAACACGATCGCAGACTTTAGAGGGAAAACCAGCACACCGCAGACCACGGCCTCTCTGTGTGAGGATCTAAACGTATTCTACGCTAGATTCGACACAGCGAACACCATGAGACCGGACAGTGTGCGCACCGCGGATGACGTCAGTGCGCACACTGTGTCTGAGGAGGATGTGCGGAAGTGCTTCAGGAAGGTGAACGCACGCAAAGCTACAGGTCCGGACGGGATTCCCGGCCGCGTCCTCAAGTCATGCGCGGCTCAACTGGCTGGAGTGTTCACGCACATCTTCAACCTTTCCCTCTCTCTGTCTGTAGTCCCAGCCTGCTTCAAAATGGCCACCATCGTCCCTGTACCCAAATCCTCCACCATCTCCTCATTGAACGACTGGCGACCTGTAGCCCTGACCCCCATCGTGAGCAAATGCTTCGAGAAGCTGGTCAGGGACTTCATCTGCTCTGCACTACCCGACTCACTGGACCCTCTACAGTTCGCATACCGCCACAACAGGTCCACTGATGATGCCATAGCCCTGACACTACACACTGCCCTGTCACACCAGGAGAAGAGAGACACGTATGTGAGAATGCTGTTTGTAGATTACAGCTCAGCATTCAATACCATCGTTCCCTTGAAGCTGGACAGGAAACTGCAGGATCTAGGACTGAGTAGCTCCCTCTTCTTTTTTTTTTCTTCTTTTTTTTTTGCCTGTCCCGTTTGGCTCTTTTGCCATCAGAATTGTTGTCTAAAGGCAAAGAAAGATGCCCAACGGATTTACTTTACCAAATTGACCATCCCAGCCTTGCCGTAATGGTCCATTTGATTCACCTTTTATTGTTTATTTTATTTTCACTTACTGAATACGGGACAGACTTGACTGGGGGAAAGAAGGGGAGAAAGAAAGAGGGAAAGAGAAACAGCTGAGAAGAGGGACAGGGGAGAAGGGCAAAAGACAAAAACCAACAGAATGAGCAGAAAAAAAAAGAAAAAATGCATATATCAATCACCTGGATCACCTGCTGAGAAAGAAAAAAGAAAACAAGCAGAAGAGAACAAGAGTAATAAAATAAACAACATCACAATGATATATGGGAATATGACAGTAAATACTAAATATTAAACATTATTGTGCAGCACATAAGATCAACAGAACACAGTGTGCTTTGAGGTAGGAGCCAAAAAGGGTGTAGTTTGTGGGTGTGATCACCCGTGTGTACACCTGTGAGCATGGACGCGCTTGTTTTTTTTTTTTTTTTTTAAAGGTTCCTTCATGTAATGATCTGCTAGAGGGTGTGGGGGGGCCACAGCCCCGTCCTCCAGGGCATGAAGCAGGTATGGAGGAGATCAAAACTCCAGACATCCAGAGGCCCCCAGAACACAAGAGACCAAGGAAGACCAACAGAGGGGCAGCCGCGCCACTGTCCCAGTAAGAACTGAGGAGAGTCCCAGATGAGGGTTCACTCAGCAGCCGCGGAGCAGAAGCCAGGGGGAGTTGCAGTGACGCGCCCGTGAGCTCCACCAGCAGCCAGCCGTGCCTGAGTGACCGAGCCCCAGGCCGAGAGGCCGGGGGCACCCCACCTCCGAAGTGGCCCGAGCGAGCCCCAGGCTCCAGGCCCCGATAAGCGGCCGCCAAGGAGTGAGCCGGTGTGTACCTGGACGCCCATCCCCGGACACAAAGAACCACCAACGCACCGATGTCTGAGGGAGTCCGCCACTGGCAGGGGAAGTGGTGGTAGGGGGTGATAGGCCTCCAAACCTTGGAGGGCCTGAGATGTCCCCAGAGAGGTGGCGCCTGACACCCAACCTGACATATAGACACAGACATACAGGCACACACATATACAAACATCCATTCCCACCCTCATACTCTCATATGCACTTACTCCACACTCAACCAACGTGGAGACAGACATAAAGAGACGCTGTACACACGATCACACTCCCCAAGCGTACTCTACAAACCGGGTCTAGGTACCCTTGCCCCTGGAGGGGGGAACTGCACCCAGACCCAGGTGGTGTTACCCTTTTCCCTGCGGTGGGGGGAGGCAGACCGCCCCGACTCCGCAGCAGCAGGGAGGCCCCACACTCCAGACCGCAGTCGGACGGCCAACTCCTCCTCCTAGCGCCCCCCCCCCCCCCCCCCCCCCGCTCCAGCAGGTCGCAGAGAATGGGGGTGAGAGAAGACTCCAAACCTCCCTCCACCCGCTCATTGTAGTGTTGATGCATGTGTGTTCTAAGGTGCATTTAAAACCCAGGAGGGCATGGAGCTACCTGCCAGAGAGCAGCAGGTAAGCGCATGGTCCCTCCTGCTGGCCCTCAATGTCTACGTGTATTTAACATTGAGAGGTGGGCAACGACGCCAGGGGTGGGGAGTACACCCTGATGGTACTTTGGATTCCGTGTATCGTGCCCACCCCCAAGATCCTATATGTATGTGTAATGAGAGTGTGAGTAATGTGAATGTCTAAGTTGTGGGATAAAATTGAGGCAGAGGCAGCCAGAAGGGGACGGAGGGGGGTAGCCTCCTGCACCCTGGTGACATACCCCTACTCCAAGGTCCTGCATGTGTGGGTGGTTGTGGTGGAGCGGGAAGAGGGAGGCAGCTGGAGATGGGGAGGGAAGGAAGGGAGGGGCACGTGACCCCTCCCTGGGGCCAGCTCCCCCGCTGACCCCAGTAGGCACCCCCATACTCCGCGACCCGCCAGGGAAAGGGGGCCCAGGCCCATCCAGACCGGGGCCCAGCGCAGCAGCGCCTCCCGGCCCCACAGAGCCCGGGACAGTCCACCCAACCCCACCACAGGGAAAACTGCACCCACCCCACCATCCACTCATCTTCCAGACTACATAAGACAATAAAC
This sequence comes from Aulonocara sp. 'chitande type north' Nkhata Bay, assembly GCF_057382095.1. Classification (NCBI taxonomy): domain Eukaryota; kingdom Metazoa; phylum Chordata; class Actinopteri; order Cichliformes; family Cichlidae; genus Aulonocara; species Aulonocara sp. 'chitande type north' Nkhata Bay. The sequence continues at coordinate 13,801,717 of NC_141346.1, forward strand.
ATCCAGGCTGAGATCTTCCTCCACCTCTCCTGTATCTCCCCCTCCTGCAGAGAGAGCCCCTGAGGAGAGGAAAGCTCCTGCAAGATGTGACAATCTTCCCCACCAGTTGAAGAGCTTTATATTGTGCATCAAATAAAAGAACATTTCACAACTCTGAGTCAACAGAAACAGGTAACAGAAATGTCTCTAATGTAGACATGTACAGTGTAGTGTAAGCATTAAAAGATCATAAAGGAAACACTAACATTTATGTGAAACTAATTGTAATAAAAAAAATGAGCAGGTGCTTTATAGATTTAAAAGAAAGAATCTGAAAACACTTTTTTGGTCTAAGTGATCAAAGTAGAAAACAGAACTGATGTTCAAGAACAAACCGTAGCTGCACTAATATTACACATCTCCATTGTTGTGGTGAACAGACATGTTGCTTTTAAAACCACATGCAGTGTGTGACCGTGACTGTTCACTGAGACCATGAACGCCACTTCGCTGGAGCCTTCTTCTTCTTCTAAATTGGAAGCAGAAGGAGCACGAGCTGCTTTGATCTACTGAAAGGAAAAAGAAGAACATCTGAGCTGAAACCAGTCAGCTGAAATCATTAAGACAGGAACAAATTCAATGCAGTGTCTCAGGTGGCTTAGCCTGTTACAACTGTTGATACAAGCTAAATACGGTTAACACACAGTGTCAGGGAGCTCCAGTGTGGGAACTAGTGGCTTTAGGTTTGTAGTCATTTAACTTTCATCCATTCATTCATTTAATTCAGGAGGAAGAAATGTCAGGTTGGTGCAGGCTGGTTACATGCATTTAGTCCCATGCTGTCTTTAACTAAATGACTTGGTTCACTTTATGGCTGGGCTGTATGTGGGGTTATATCATGTTATTTGGGCAGGAGTACCTGTCCTCTGTTAGACTTAGAAAGTTTCTCCATAAGTAGAGTTTCTAACTCTTATAGCACATCTGTGGCTGACAGCTTTTTGGTGGCTCTTTTTACCCCACACTGGTTGTGAGTGTGTAAATAGCCCCACTAGTTCTTTTGGGTTGCAGTTAACTTGGGAGGAAAAGGTAGGTCTGCCATGACTAGATGAATAACAATTATCTGGGATACATACATTTCATAATGCATGCATATATCTCTATAAACCTGCCTGAGGGCTGCCATTTTTTACATTCAGTTATTTCTTTGTTGAATCTAAATAATGAATGTGTTACAGTTAAACTGACACTGGTCAGTGTAAATGGCTCATTGGGACACAGAAACCTTTAAATTAAACCCTATCACCTGATTTCGAGTGTCAAACAATATCAAAGCTGTAAAAGCTGTTTACAGTCAGAATTTATAAAACTATGATTGTAAATAAATTCAAACAAGTGAGCTTTTCTCTTTGTGCTGAACATCAACACTGTGATTTCTTAGACTGTAAGCTTTACTTTAGCACAACCAGTTGTAGAAGCTGCCACTCCAAATGTCTTTTGATAACAAGAAAAAAATACCTTTTCAGTACACGGCCTGAAGTTCTTCTCTGACATCTTCTGCAATCGGCTTTATCTGCTGGTTTGAAGACAATAAACCACAAAAAAGATGATTTAGTCACTTTGTCTGCGTCATGCAGCTCGAATGTGTCGTGTAACGATGTTGAATAGCCGTCGTTATCCCTCTGCTGCGTCAGTAGGGTTGTACTGTACAGCATCTCATTGATATGTGAGGAATGCTAATGTAAACAGACTTACATCATTAAAACATAAAGGGCAGGAGATATTTAGATATTTTTATATTTATATTACATTTTATAGCTGACGGATATTACTAAATAGATAGAATTTACTAAATAGCTGGGTGAACATGAAAAATATGTCTATAATAACAAATGACCATGAGAGCCAGTAGAATTAATTCAACTGGACACTCGAAAGACGTCCTTAAATGCTCTTTAAGTGGCAGAACAAACGAACAAACAGTTAATCGCTTACTTGAGATGAAATCTGCTCAGCTACTTTGAAAACAGCTTCTAACTGGTTCCTCCTTTAACAGGATGACTGCTCAGGGGTAAGGCCATCATGCAGTCCAGCAACCTTTATGGTTCTGCTTTGATTCACCAGGAACTATTAGGGAAACCTTCCAGCGCCTCCTGTGAAAGACACAGGGATAAACACACAAACATTTATTAACATGTTCCACAGTCTTCCAATTTGATTTTCTCATCCTGTGGACAACAACGTACATGGATGCAGGTTTATTGTTAACTTTTGTAAGGTTTATTTAGTGAACATATCCAGCTGCAGCTCCACTGTGATCCTGAACTGGATAAGCACTTAAGAAAATGTGTCAATGAATGGACAAACATCAACTTACTATATTTATCCAAACAGATCCAAACCACAGATTTATCCAAACAATAATGCTTCACTGAGTCAGAGACTTTAATGTCTCTTCTATGTAAGAATGCAGGTATATCAGCACGAGACAAACTTGACAACAAAGGTTTTTCAGACTGCATGTAGCTGTCCTCTATGTCAGCTCACACATTTACATTTATGTCACACTTATTTCTGCATTTTATAATTATTACTTACATTTTGATTAGATACCTTGAGTTTGTAAATGATCAGATTACATAATTGGAATACAATATATCCAATTCAGGGTTGCGGGAGGATGAAGCCTATCCCAGCTGATACAGGACAAAGACAGGCTGCCAGTTTATTGCAGGGCTAACACGATATGTGTAACAGAAAATCCACTTAAATGTTTAATATTTCTTATAATAATCATAATTATGACTATTATTTAAAGGTTTCTTTATAAATACATTTTGATTTTTTATAACCTCTAAAATATAAACCTGAGCTGTTTCAGATTCTGACCTCTGACCTCACTGCAGCTCCCTCTTGGAAGTACGTCTGCTTCTTGTCCCCAGTGTTGACCGCCTGCCCTTGATATCACGTACTGTACCTGAGGAACAAAAAAGGACAAACACTTGCCTTCATTTAAGAAGTACATTCATACAGAGGTAATCTATTGAAACACACTAGTCCACCCTTTGGGAGAAATCAGTTCCTGGCACAGTATGTTATACTGTGCCAGGGAATCTACATACACATTGGGGGTCTCAGTGGGGCTACCAAAAACCATCACCTCTGTCTTTTTATCATTGAATTTTAAAAAGTTAACAGACATCCAAGCCTTAATGTCATCGAGACACTGAAGTAATGGCTGTGTAAGGTATCTGCCTTTTTTCTTTAGAGCAGGGGTGGCCAACTCCAGGCCTCGAGAGCCGGTGTCCTTTAGGTTTTAGATGTGTCCTTGATCCAACACAGCTGATTCAAATGGCTAAATGATCCCCTCAACATGTCTTGAAGTTCTCCAGAAGCCTGGTAATGAACTAATCATTTGATTCAGGTGTGTTGACCCAGGGTGAGATCAAAAACCTGCAGGATGCCGGCTCTCGAGGCCTGGAGTTGGCCACCCCTGCTTTAGAGGGACATAGATCTGACAGTCATCAGCATAAAAGTGGAAAGCAATGCCGTGCTTTCTCAGTACAGAACCAAGAGGAAGCAGATATAAAGAGAAGAGGAGGGGGCCTAGAACTGAGCCCTGTGGGACACCACACAAGAGGGGAGCGGAGGACGACGCATAGTCACCAAGGCTGACACAAAAAGTTCGCCCCGTCAAGTAGGACCTGAACCACTCCAGTGCTGTGCCCCTAATGCCCACCCAGTGCTCCAAACGAGAGAATAAAATGGCATGATCCACGGTATCAAACGCAGCTGTCAAATCTAAAAGCACAAGAACAACACAGTCCCCAGCATCAGTCGCTAAAAATATGTCATTAAAAACTTTTAAAAGGGCTGATTCAGTGCTATGAAAGGGTTTAAAACCAGATTGGAAAACCTCTAAAACATTTTGCTTTTCCAGGAAGGTCATTATTTTGTTGTAAACTACCTTTTCAAGAATTTTGGAAAGAAAAGGTAGTTTGGAGATAGGCCTGTAATTTGCAAGAACCACAGGATCAAGAGCAGGTTTTTTAATCAGGGGTTTGACTACTGCATGTTTAAAATCTTTAGGGACAACACCTGACATCAGACTATGGTTTACCAGCTCAAGCACCAAAGGACCAACTGTAGGTAACACCTCTTTTAAAAGTCGAGGAGGGACAGCATCATTTGGAGACCCTGCAGGCTTAAGATGACCAACAGTCTCCTTTAAAAAGGATAGAGTCACAGGCTCAAACCTGTCAAAGACAGCAGAGCAGGAAACAGAGACTGAGAGGTCGTGAGCATGAGGAGAGATTTGAGCCCTTGTGGAGGAGACCTTCTCGATAAAAAAGTGTAAAAAATTTTCACAGGCTTCTGATGAGGGCTCAATACAGTCAGTATATGGTGCATTAAGAACAGAGTTAATAGTATTAAATAAAACACGTGGGTTGTGGCAGTTTGACAAAATAATGTCAGATAAGTGTTTTCTTTTGGCATCTTTTACAGTTCTTTGATATCGACGCCAACAGTCCTTCAGCATCTGGAATGACACTTGTAGTTTGTCCTTTTTCCACTTGCGCTCAGCTCGACGGCAGTCGCGTCTGACAGCTCGGGTCAAGTCGTTCAGCCAGGGCTCAGATTTAGTTTTAGGCAGTCTGGATTTTAATGGAGCCACAGTGTCCAAAGCAGTCCGACAGGTAGAATAAAACCATGAGCTCAGTTCCTCAGTCTGGCTGCATAAAAAATCCGGGATCTTACAGATCTGGTCAAAGACTGTTGAAAAGTGTTCAGCAGTGGAGGAGTTAAAAACACGACAGCGCTGAGCAGCAGCGCGAGTTTTAACTGAGGCACAGGCAAGAGGAACTTCAAACAACACAGGACTGTGGTCAGAAAACACAGCATCACAAATCTCTATGTTAAAAATAGAAAAACCATGAGATAAAATATAAGGTAACGTTTACACCGTAACTTTAAGCTAGCACCATAAAGACGGTAAAACACGTAATAATATCTACAAATGCATCTTAAAGCTGTTATATTAGCACTCGGTGTATTACTAACATAACCACATTAACATTACTGACACTCGCTGACTTTTAATAGTCATTCTATAAATGCTGTCCGTTTAAACGGTCTTACCTGTACACACTGCATATCCACCGGATTGCAGCCAGAGTGGATTCTGGAGTCTTCCACGCTCCTGTTAGTGATCCTCCATCTGGATGGATGAGAACAACCTTCTGAACAATCTAGCAGGAGATGGCCCATATCTATGGGACTGATTTGTGCTAATAACTGTCACGGCTGGGGCGGCAGTCGTGTGGAGGGTGAGAAAGGAGGATCCAATAGCAGACAATGGCGGAGGTGCAAGTGGGTTTATTTACAGTGCACAAAACCAAGGTGTGAGCAGAACCGAACATAAACCTAAACTGGGAAAACTAATGCAAAAGGGAGGACATGAAACGAGGAGCAGAGAGACACTAAGAAACATGGAATAATGCAGACTACATGGAATTAAACAGACGACGCGACAGAGAGCACAGGAAAACACAGGGCTTAAATACACGGGGAGTAATCAGGGAATGGGCCACAGGAGGGAGACACAGCTGGGAGCAATCAGGCTAACGAGACAGGGGAGAGGTAAAACTGAACACACTGACATGAGACAAGAACTTTCAGAATAAAACAGGAAACTAACAGACACAGAGAACCAGACAGGACACTGAACTTGACAGGCAGACTCATGAGCAGACACAATAACACCATGGACAGACAGAGGGAACACAGAGAAGTGGGAGCAGGAAGGCAAAGAACAGAAACCTAACAAATGGCAAAATCACAACAGAATACACACTCAAAATGAACAAAAGCATAAGGAAACAAAACACTGAGTCCTCAGACTCAGGACCATGACAGCACCCCCCCCCCCCCCCCCCAAAGGGCTGGCTCCAGACAGCCCAACAGAAACACAAAAACTGCCCAAACCGCCCCCCCAAAACCAAAAAACAGAAAACGACCTGACCAGGGCAGGCGGTGGGGATCCAGGAGGGAGGGACATAGTCCAAAAAGGCCCAGACAGACAGGTCAGGGGGCAGACCCGGAGGCCGACAGCGCCGGAGGCCAAAACAGTTCAGTTCCGGGGGCCGACCGTGTGAAAGGCAGTGGCAGTGGGGCAGGTCCGGAGGCCGACCGTGCGGACGGCAACAGCGCCGTGAAAACAGTTCTGGGGGCTGACCGTGCGGACGGCAACAGCGGCGTGAAAGCAGTCCTGGGGGCCGACCGTGCTCACGACAGCGGTGGCGACAATCCAAGTCCACAGGCCGGCCACGGTGGCGACGATGCCCAACATGCGGCCTGGCAGATGACCGACGATGTTGAGGCGGCAGCTGGGGACCAGAAGGCTGCGTGGCCCCTGCAGCATCAGGTGACGCGGAGGCTGGGCCAGGCGAGGCTGAAGACGCAGAGGCTGGACCAGGCGAAGCAGACGAGGCTGAAGACGCGGAGGCTGGACCAGGCGAAGCAGACGAGGCTGAAGACGCGGAGGCTGGACCAGACGAGGCGGAAGCTGAGGCTGGACCAGGCGAAGCTGATGAGGAGGCGGAAGCTGAGGCTGGACCAGGCGATGAGGATGCTGAAGCGGATGCTGGACCAGGCGATGAGGATGCTGAAGCAGACGCTGGACCAGGCGATGAGTATGCTGAAGCAGACGCTGGACCAGGCGATGAGGATGCTGAAGCAGAGGCTGGACCAGACGAAGCTGATAAGGATGCGGAGGCTGGACCAGGCGACGTTGAAGCGGATGCGGAGGCCAGACCAGGCGGAGGCGACGCTGAAGCCGGACCAGGCGACGGCGTGGGTGAAGCTGAAGCCAGACCAGGCGACGGCGTGGGTGAAGCTGAAGCCGGACCAGGCGACGGCGTGGGTGAAGCTGAAGCCGGACCAGGCGACGGCGTGGGTGGAGCTGAAGCCGGACCAGGCGAAGCTAAGGCAGAGGCTGATGAGGAGGCTGCTGCGAGCGAGGATGATGAGACTGCAGCTGGCGAGGATGATGAGTCTTGGGGCTGGACGGGCTCCTCGGGCCCTCCAGCTGACGAGGCAGCAAGCTGGCTAGGTTCTCCTGAACCTCCAGCTGACGAGTCTTGAGGCTGGACGGGCTCCTCGGGCCCTCCAGCTGACGAGGCAGGAAGCTGGACGGGCTCCTCGGGCCCCCCAGGGAAGACAGTCTCAGAACCAGTGGGCACCGGAGCCCCTGGCACACACAGGACAGAACCAGCAGGTGCGGAGACCTCTGGCAGAGACAGAACAGAACCAGCAGGCACACGGGCCTCTGGCAGGGACGGAACAGACTGCAGCTGCACGGAGCACCGACCCTGCTCAGGCAGCGACAGCCGGGTGCAGTTCTCAGCTGGGTTCTTAGCCTCCAGGGGTCCAGAGTCAGCTGAGGGCTGTAACTTAACCTCTGGTGAGGCCCTGGAGCAAGTAGCAGTCTCTAAACTAGCCAGCTGTTGAGGAACGATTGCATTTTTAACGTGTTTGTCTCTCTGCAAATAATACGTACTAGAAAAAGACTCAAAAATGGGAGGCACAGGCGCAGCCTCCCATTCACAGGGAGTCGGTGAAGACAGAGACGGCATAGATGACTGGGCTAGCGGGGATACCGGAGACCGAGTTGAATGCTGCTGTGCAGCTAAACGAGGTAAAGACAGCTGAGCAGGAGAATGAACGGGCAACAAACAGTTCTCCTTGTCATCTGCTGCACCAAACAAAGCCCCTGAATAAACTGTCCCACAGTCCAAAACAGAAAAAGAGTCCTTCTCACTCACCACAGTCGGCAGTTCTGAAGTCCTAATATCCGGCTGCGGGGTGACGCACCGACGGCGCGATCGTCGCTTCCTCTCTGCTGACGGATCCAACGGGCCGGGCAAAATCACATCCGGCGGGCTGGGCAAAATCACCTCCGGCGGGCCGGGCAAAATCACCGCCAGGAGAAGCTCACATGACTGCTCTGGGGTGGCCGTAGTCCGCTGCTGCTGGACAAAGTCTGTGGTTTCCCGAGCTTGCACTATCCCCCGGGCTTTATGCAGGGTGCAAAGGAAGGCGGAAACTCCCTTAAGCTGGCAGAGGTAGGGATTTCCCTCCAGGATTGCCTCGATGGCATTTAACCCCACCACTTTTGCCCTTGTGTTGGTGGTGTGAGTTACCCAGTCCATCAGGCGTTGGATGCGTGTGAGGTCGCTCTCTACGGACAAAGCTGCTGGATCCATCTCGTGGTCGCGTCGTACTGTCACGGCTGGGGCGGCAGTCGTGTGGAGGGTGAGAAAGGAGGATCCAATAGCAGACAATGGCGGAGGTGCAAGTGGGTTTATTTACAGTGCACAAAACCAAGGTGTGAGCAGAACCGAACATAAACCTAAACTGGGAAAACTAATGCAAAAGGGAGGACATGAAACGAGGAGCAGAGAGACACTAAGAAACATGGAATAATGCAGACTACATGGAATTAAACAGACGACGCGACAGAGAGCACAGGAAAACACAGGGCTTAAATACACAGGGAGTAATCAGGGAATGGGCCACAGGAGGGAGACACAGCTGGGAGCAATCAGGCTAACGAGACAGGGGAGAGGTAAAACTGAACACACTGACATGAGACAAGAACTTTCAGAATAAAACAGGAAACTAACAGACACAGAGAACCAGACAGGACACTGAACTTGACAGGCAGACTCATGAGCAGACACAATAACACCATGGACAGACAGAGGGAACACAGAGAAGTGGGAGCAGGAAGGCAAAGAACAGAAACCTAACAAATGGCAAAATCACAACAGAATACACACTCGAAATGAACAAAAGCATAAGGAAACAAAACACTGAGTCCTCAGACTCAGGACCATGACAATAACGCCCATTGTATGGACTGATAACAGCCGAAGCGGGTGAATAAAGTCACCCAGTAGCTAGCTGTGCCATTACCCAGCATACATCACTCCCTCCGTAAATGCAATAAACCATACAAAAGTATCGTTCTACCTGTTTTTTTCAGGTAGTTGTTTACATTATATAATTTATTGTGTACTTTGACAAAAGTGCAGCTGGGATAACCACATTTACTCAGGGCCTTTTTGATGTGCCGTTCTTCTGCCTCCCTGGCCCCTGTGTCAGTGGGGATGGTGTTCGCTGTGTGTTGTAGCGTCGTAATGACACCCAGTTTGTGCTCCAGTGGATGATGAGAGTCAAACCTTAAATATTGATCCGTATAGGTAGGTTTATGTTACTGTTACGGATTCAAATATTGGGGATGGATACAAGAGGAAAAACCAAAATAACAACACTGGTCCGGCCGGGTTGAGTCAAACAATGATTTTAATGATTACACGCGTGGGAGATGGACACCGTACGCAGACAGCCTCAGATCTCAAAATGGTGGAGCATTGATCAAACTCTTATAGCCTCTAGTGGCCCCCACCTAATCATAAAAGCCTAAACATTCACATGCTTTTCTCTCACACAGCGCCTAAGCTACACAGCAAAATCTCCAGTGTTAAATTAACACTCTGAGTGTTAAATACAACACTGTTGAGTGTTAAATTAACACTTTTTACAGTGTTATATGTTTAAAAGTAACCTAGTCAGTTTTGAAGATTAACAATGGCTAACACTGAGCAGTGCTGATTTTCTAACACTGGAAAATAACTCAAAATGTTAGAAATATTCCAGTGTTAGAAAATCAGCACTGCTCAGTGTTTTGTTTGGTTTTTTGTTTTTTTCTTTCTTCCCCCCCTTCTCACCGTCTCTTCTCCCCTTTGGTTTTCTTTCTCTCCCTCTCTTTCTTTCATTCTTTCTCCCTGTCCTATCCCCCAGTCATGTCTGTCCCGTTTGTAGCAACTGAAAATAAAATAAATTCATAATTATAATAAAGGTCAATCAAATGGACCAATATGGCAAGGCCATGATGATCCACTTGGTAAAATAAATCCGCTTGGCATCTTTCTTGGCCTTAAGACAACAATTCTGATGGCTAAAGATCCAAACGGGACACAAAAAAAGGAAGAAAAAAAAGAAACAAAACCTGTAATAATATGAACTTCACTTCAATATGGATCTGTTGACTCTTGACACAGCAAAGGAATATGCTCTCCTTCTCAAGGACAGGCACTGACTCCCACTTATCTCCTGGAGCCAACTGTCCCTTATGGAGACACAACATTGCCGCTACAAGGTTTTGCAGATTGTTAAGTTGATATGTGTGTAATGCTCTGAATCAGGTATGTAATATTAAATGAATGTTGTTTAATCAACTGCCACTACTTAAAACTTAGCAAAAGATATAACTGAATAAAAGATCACAAAGAAAAACATGATATCAGTGTTATGTAAGTACGTGCGGCCTTCTATGCTCGAAGACACTCCAGTCCATAGATCAGCCAAACATCTGACCTCAGTTACTCCTCCTGTCTCTGGCACGCCCTTTTTGCTGCCCGATCATCCGTATTGGTCCGTCACTGTCCTGCACAGTTTTAATGCAGAGTTGTTAAGGTCAGCACTCTTTTGCTCTGCCTCACTTTTCATCTGGGCTTAATGGGCGTCTCGTCACAGCTCTGTCAGCTGAAGCTGTCTGGAAATCTCCCCCGTGTAGTGAAACGGGCCTTGGATTTAACGCTCTCCGCCTCCACTGCATGAGATCATTTTCCTGCAACAGTGTTGACATTTTCAGGTTGTTGTTGTGGGTCCAGCTGCTGTAGCATTTGGTCAGGGTCACATCAAAGATGGTAGAGGAGAGAGCAAAGATGGTAGAGGGGAGAGCAGGAGTCCAGGTCAGCCTCGGCTTTCCTTTAATTAAGGGTCTAACATGGCATAAAATAATATTATAATCCCACAGTACACATCAGCTTTTAGATGTCCCCCACTACTGATGGAAATCTCAGTCTAAGAAGGCTAACCTGCCACTTTTCATATCCTCCCTGGTGAATTTGATGTGTTGGTCCACTGAGTTAATGGGATCTGTGAATTGTGGTACGTCCTGGTTTCATCTGCCTCTGTAATGACATCTCTCACCTTCTCAACAAAATCCAGGGTGTTCTGGATGTGGTGTTCAGAGCTGCCCACCAGTGGGTTGAGGATCAAAGCCAGAAATTTGGAGACAGAGTTGATCGTGCAGACAATCGGTCTTAAAGGTGCACCCTGTTTATGTATTTTCGGTAAACCACACAGACTTGGTGTAGACTCCCCTGGGTATAGCCTTTGGTATGAGGTCCAGTCAATAGCCTTGTCTTGTTCTAACTGTTTCAGACAGTCTATCACCTTCTTCCTGTAGACACTTCCTGGGTCTCGTTTCAGGGGCTCATAAGTATTTTCATCACTGAGTAGTGACAAAATTTTCTCATGATAGTCTTTCTGGTTTAGCAATACTGTGCACCTACCATTGTGTGCCAGAAGGATGATAATGTTATTGTCATCACTAAGTGATGTGAGTCCCTTCCTCTCTTCCATGGTGATGTTGGATGCTGGGGGCCTTGCATTGCTGAGACAGGCCGAAACCTTCGTCCGTAGTTGCTCTGCTTCCACTTTGTCTTGGTGTGACAGCAAAACCCTTTAGCAACTACGTTTTTCTCTGTTTGGGTGAGCTGTCTGTCAGACAAATTACTCACCCACTTTTCCACAACCTCGGTGTCGCGTCCTTCTCTCTTCTGGCTGCTGAGGACACTCTCCACATTTTACGGTAGTTTCCGATGTACAACAAGTTCTCAGTAAAGTCAAACACCTTTTTAAGAGTATTCTCATCTTAAAGCATTGTCAGTCTCCGTCGGATCCGCTCCTCTTGAGATTTTAGCACGTCGATAGTAAAAAATTTTTGCCTCACTCGTTCATTAACCCTTTAATGCCGGTCGGAGCGGGCATGCTCAGTTTTGCGTAACTATTTTTAAATCCCGGTAGAACTGCAACCACGTAAGCTAGCGCAATCATTTTGTTTGCATATGAAACTGGAGGAGTTGTACTTACATCTTATGCCATCAGCTTGTCCAAGGTCACAGTTTCCTTCCACATATAGCTTTGCAAAAAAATTGCATAAAACCACTTGCAGCAACAAAAACAAAATATTCCAGAAACACGCTTTGCCGATCCGATCAGCTGTTCGTAACACTTCCTACGTTGGAATAGATCATCAGCGCAAACTATCACATGCCCACCATTACCTGCCCGAAACCAGAAGTGGCGTCATTTTGAAACTGTAGTTTTTTACCTTCAGGGCCTCATCAACCTAATCTGATGTTTTTAAAAGTTATGTTTGACTTTATGACTTTCTGAATAGTTTCTGGGATGGTTAGAACTCAAATTGCAATGCTGGAAAAGGCTTATTTTAGTTCACATTATATTGCACATTTTGCAAATTTGCATTATAATATTTATTTTCGTTTTTCCTGCAGTATATAAAAATTGGTGTATTTCAAAAATAAAACTATGAAGACACTCAAAATAAATTTCCTGTGGTGGGAAACTATTTTATGCAACTTTTTTGTATTTACAGTTTTGAGGGATAAACCTCTTAAATTTCTTTTTTGAAATTTCTGAAATTACTATGCACTTAATGCATATATATTACTAAAATGTGGGCTATAATGGTTGTATTGATGTATAGCAACTTGGAATGCTCCCAAAATTGGCACTACAGCATGTAAAGATGTAATATAAGATCTGGCGGACTTGGTTCTGTGGTAAGTCTTAAAGGGTAACTGATGTTGTGCCTTCTGGAGGACTTCTGTTGCTCGTAAGCCTTTAACTGAAGAGCTCATTTGCAGACTTTTAAGAGTAATCCTGTTTTGTTGGCATCTGAGGCTGAATCTCAGGTGGTTCCTGTAGTCCGCCATCTTATGTGCTGTTTGCTCATACTGGCATACAAGTTTTAGGCATTCGTTGCCAAAGTGGGTTAAAACGTCTTGATGCATTCTCAATCATCCAGGAAAGTAAATCTCCAAAAGTTCATTCTGTTCATCTGGATGTAGCGTTTTGTGGGAGAAACGTTTTGTCACTCATCCAAGTGACTTTTTCAGTCTCAGCTGACTGCAGGTTTCCCCAATCTTATAAACAGTACACTGCATAATGACTGAAACGAGCCCACTGAAGGAACAATGGGCTGGGAGGTCAGTTCCTTAATCTTAATTATGCAAATTGTCATTACCATCTACTTTGTAGAATGGGATAGGATCCTCTCAAGATTTATATGGGCGGGTAAAAAGCCAAGAGTTAAGTTCAAAACACTTCAGCTTCCCAAGGATAAAGGAGGATTAGGCCTCCCTTGCCTACAGGACTACTACAGGGCAACACAAATAAGAAATCTGGTGGGCTGGTGTAAACCTGGATACTGTTCAAGATGGAAGGAAGTGGAATTGTCCTTGGGAGGTAATTTCCCTGTCAGGGCACTGATAGGAGATCCTTCAGAGTTACAACTCCTGGGATACCCGGGCAACCCTTAGATAGTAAGTTCAATAAAGATATGGGAAAGAGTACTTAAAAAGTATCAATTAATCCAGAGGGCTGGATTCCTTAAATGGTTTGCATATGACCCAGAATTTTTGCCTAGTAAGATCGACTCGACATTCAAAACATGGGCAAATAAAGGTCTCACCACATACAGTAACTTGTTGAAAAATGGAAAAGTGATGAGTTTCCAGGACCTTAAGAAAAAGTTTGGGTTGCAAAATCAAGATTTTTTTAGATACTTGCAACGGAGTATTTTCCTGAATAAAAAGCTAAAAAATCCTCAGTTATCGACTGGGAATGAAGATATTATATACAGGGAGTGCAGAATTATTAGGTAAGTTGTATTTTTGAGGAATAATGTTATTATTGAACAACAACCATGTTCTCAATGAACCCAAAAAACTCATTAATATCAAAGCTGAATGTTTTTGGAAGTAGTTTTTAGTTTGTTTTTAGTTTTAGCTATTTTAGGGGGGTATCTGTGTGTGCAGGTGACTATTACTGTGCATAATTATTAGGCAACTTAACAAAAAACAAATATATACCCATTTCAATTATTTATTTTTACCAGTGAAACCAATATAACATCTCCACATTCACAAATATACATTTCTGACATTCAAAAACAAAACAAAAACAAATCAGCGACCAATATAGCCACCTTTCTTTGCAAGGACACTCAAAAGCCTGCCATCCATGGATTCTGTCAGTGTTTTGATCTGTTCACCATCAACATTGCGTGCAGCAGCAACCACAGCCTCCCAGACACTGTTCAGAGAGGTGTACTGTTTTCCCTCCTTGTAAATCTCACATTTGATGATGGACCACAGGTTCTCAATGGGGTTCAGATCAGGTGAACAAGGTGGCCATGTCATTAGTTTTTCTTCTTTTATACCCTTTCTTGCCAGCCACGCTGTGGAGTACTTGGACGCGTGTGATGGAGCATTGTCCTGCATGAAAATCATGTTTTTCTTGAAGGATGCAGACTTCTTCCTGTACCACTGCTTGAAGAAGGTGTCTTCCAGAAACTGGCAGTAGGACTGGGAGTTGAGCTTGACTCCATCCTCAACCCGAAAAGGCCCCACAAGCTCATCTTTGATGATACCAGCCCAAACCAGTACTCCACCTCCACCTTGCTGGCGTCTGAGTCGGACTGGAGCTCTCTGCCCTTTACCAATCCAGCCACGGGCCCATCCATCTGGCCCATCAAGACTCACTCTCATTTCATCAGTCCATAAAACCTTAGAAAAATCAGTCTTGAGATATTTCTTGGCCCAGTCTTGACGTTTCAGCTTGTGTGTCTTGTTCAGTGGTGGTCGTCTTTCAGCCTTTCTTACCTTGGCCATGTCTCTGAGTATTGCACACCTTGTGCTTTTGGGCACTCCAGTGATGTTGCAGCTCTGAAATATGGCCAAACTGGTGGCAAGTGGCATCTTGGCAGCTGCACACTTGACTTTTCTCAGTTCACGGGCAGTTATTTTGCGCCTTGGTTTTTCTACACGCTTCTTGCGACCCTGTTGACTATTTTGAATGAAACGCTTGATTGTTTGATGATCACGCTTCAGAAGCTTTGCAATTTTGAGACTGCTGCATCCCTCTGCAAGATATCTCACTATTTTTGACTTTTCTGAGCATGTCAAGTCCTTCTTTTGAACCATTTTGCCAACTGAAAGGAAGTTGCCTAATAATTATGCACACCTGATATAGGGTGTTGATGTCATTAGACCACACCCCTTCTCATTACAGAGATGCACATCACCTAATATGCTTAATTGGTAGTAGGCTTTCGAGCCTATACAGCTTGGAGTAAGACAACATGCATGAAGAGGATGATGTGGACAAAATACTAATTTGCCTAATAATTCTGCACTCCCTGTATATATATTCGAGAATGCATATAGAGATGGACCCTATCAAAGAATTATTTCCAAATTATATTGTTCACTGATCAATCTACGAGGTCATGATACAAGATATGTTAAAGCAAGATGGGAAACAGAGAGCAATCTATCCCTAACAGGAGAGGAATGGGATGGGATCTGTAGGCAGCAGTGGTCAGTAACAAGCTCCCCCTCGTGGAGGGAATTCATTTGGAAGAATGTAATTAGTTATTTTATTACCCCAGCTCAAAAATCCAATTATCCTCAGAATACAACATGCTGGAGGAGTTGTGGACATGCAACAGCAAATCATTTCCACATTTTTTGGGAATGTCCCCGTGTGGTTCCATTTTTGAAGGAAATACACAAGGTCATGGGAACAATCTTCCAAAAGAAAATACAATTTCGTTTTGCATTATTGTACCTAGGCAACCTAAAGACTCTTGATCTATGCAAACCGGATAAATATTTGTTCAGTGTGCTGTCGGTAGCTTCCAAAAAGGCCATAACTCGCCTTTGTCTTAAAGAGGATACTCCTACTATAGATGAATGGATTGATGTGATATATACTATTTTTGGAAAAATAACCTTTAGGCTAAAGTGGCAGGCGGACTCATTTGAAGAATATTGGTTGAAATATGTACAAAATGGGAGGCCCGATTTTGTATAATGTCATTGTATTTCTTGGTTTATTTGTTTTTGTGTTTTGTTTGGTTTGGTCTGTTTGTCTCTTTTGATGTTGATTTGCTTTTCTTTGCTTTCCCCCCCACGGTGAATAGTTTGAATTTGTTGTACATGTTGTATAAATAAGAAAACTAATAAAACATAAATTAAAAAATTAAAGCTGCAAGCAGCGTTATGAGGGCCCTCGCACCCCCGGCACGTCGAGCCACTGCCAACACCTCAAACCGGCACGTCCGATGTGATGTCACATTGATGGATTTCATGCTTTTAATCACCAGCTAACATTTCATCTTATTCAACCAGGATTATAGTCATGCCACTAGGTGGCGCTCTAACCATTATTGACAAATAGCATAACAAACATTTCCAAGCTCGAGTCTCATCACACCTGCGACCTTTGGGAGAGATTGGACATTGTGTTTTTTAGTGACAGCAGATTACTGCTTTTTGCGAGTGATTGAAACTCTACGTGCCGCCATGACCACCCCGTTTCCCTGAACGGAAAAAGCTTCGCAATTTAACATCACAAAGGTCTTTAGATTCTACACACTGAAGAATGCTTCAATATGATGAAATCCCTTGGAGGAGTTCGTCAAAGTATGAGGCCTGAAAAGGGGGGAAAATGTCATCAAAATTACACATTAATTTTAAAATGGCTGACTTCCTGTTGGATTTGGGATATTGCTCCAAGAGACTTTTTTGTACATCTTGATATCTCCTATAAGCTTACCAGGTTTCAGAATCATACATAGAACACAGAGCAGGGGCTGTGGTTTTGAAATATTGTAGGGGGCGCTGTGGAGCAATTTCGCGCTATTCAATGAAAATGATCACATGACAACAAAGCCTTCATCCATTTGGAGGTGTGGGCCAAATTTCAAGCCTCTATAAACTTGCAAGCCCCTCAAAAGCCACTTCATCTTTCATGTTGAACAGCGTTGCCACCAGGGTGCGCCGTTCAGTTTAAAGTCACAATTTTTGCACTGAAGCATCACGAGGGACTGATGTTGATATTCACCGCTTTTGAGGTGGCCACGATGAACCTGTGAAAATCAGTACAACAAAATTAAAGCCATGACATTTCCTGTTGCCACTAGGTGGCGCTGTACGTATTCCCGACAATGGGCACATCAATCTGTTCAGGGCGGGTCTGACATCATGCCTGTAAAGTCTGGTACTGAACAGACTGGATTTCATTGAGTTATACTAATTTGTTTCTTCATGGCGTGACATCAAAGTTCGCCATGCTGCTGGGGTCACACCCTTTCGCGAAAAGTCACAGTTTTCACTGTAACCCAAGACCAACTCCTTAAGGCTTTCCTGGAGAAATTTGAGGCTGCAGGTGTCACCCATCACTATACTGTACCCCAAAGTGTAAAACATGACATTTCCTGTTCCCACTAGGTGGCGCTGTCCCTGGTGTCAAATATGGCAGTTGAAATATGTTCAGGGGTGGAGCCTTATCATATGTGTTCACTTTGGTCAAGGTCAGAAAATGTATGACAAAATGAGAGGCAATAAGATTTTCATGGCGAGTCATCGAAATTCGCCATGGCGCCACGGCCTCATAGTATTGTGAAAACTCAAAAGCTCCGCAATTTAACATGGCACAAGGGTGTAGTTGACACTGTCCAAATTTGAAGGTTATGAAATGAAACCCCAAGGAGGAGTTCGCAAAAGTTCGAGGCATGGAAATGGCAAAATTAGAGCCAAAATGTCACCTTCTCTTCCAAATGGCGGACTTCCTGTTGGGTTTGCGTCAATGGGCCCACAGACTTTTTTGTTCGTCTTGGCATGATACACATATGTGCCAAATTTCATACATGTAGCTCAAACGATGTGGTCGTAGGGCTGCATTTAACAAGGCATAGGTGGCGCTGTAGAGCCATTTCCCAGTGCTCATATGTAAAACCATTAAAATACAAAATTTTTCACCAGACCTGGCATGTGTGCAAAATTTCATGAGTTTTTGAGCATGTTTAGGCCCTCAAAAAGGCCCTTGTTTGGGGTGAATAATAATAATAATAATAATTAAAGCTGCAAGCAGCGTTATGAGGGCCCTCGCACCCCCGGCGCGTCGAGCCACGCCCAACACCTAAAACCAGCACGTCCGATCTGATGTCACATTGATGGAATTCATGCATTTAACCACCAGCTAACATTTCAACTCATTCATTCATGATTAGTTAGTCGTTCCACTAGGTGGCGCTCTAACCATTATGTACAAATGGCATAACAAACACTTCCAAGCTCGAGTCTCATCACACCTGAGACGTTTGGGAGAGATTGGACATTGTGTTTTTGAGTGACAGCAGATTACTGCTTTTTGGCGAGTGATTCAAACTCTAAGTGCCGCCATAACCACCCCGTTTCCCTGGACGTAAAAAGCTTCGCAATTTAACATCACAAAGGTCTTTAGATTCCACAAACTGCAGATCGGTCCAATCTGATGAAATCCCTTGGAGGAGTTCGTCAAAGTATGAGGCCTGAAAAGGGGGGAAAATGTCATCAAAATTACACATTAATTTTAAAATGGCTGACTTCCTGTTGGATTTGGGATATTGCTCCAAGAGACTTTTTTGTACATCTTGATATCTCCTATAAGCTTACCAGGTTTAAGACTCATACATAAAACACAGAGCTGGGGCTGATGTTTTGAAATTTCGTAGGGGGCGCTGTGGAGCCATTTTGCGCTATTCAATGAAAATGATCACATAACAACAAAGCCTTATGCACATTGGAGGTGTGCGCCAAATTTCAAGACTTTTTAAACTTTCCAAGCCCCTCAAAAGCCACTTCATTTTTCATGGTGAACAGCGTTGCCACCAGGGTGCGCCGTTCAGTATAAAGTCACAATATTCGCACTGCAGCATCATGAAGGACTGATGGTGATATTCACCGCTTTTGAGGTGTCCACAATGAACCTGTGAAAATCAGTACAACAAAGTGTAAGACATGACATTTCCTGTTCCCACTAGGTGGCGCTCTTCATATTCCTGACAATGGGCACATCAATCTGTTCAGGGCGCGTCTGACATCATGCCTGTAAAGTCTGGTACTGATCAGACTGGATTTCATTGAGTTATACTAATTTGTTTCTTCATGGCGTGACATCAAAGTTCGCCATGCTGCTGGGGTCACACCCTTTCGCGAAAACTCACAGTTTTCACTGTAACCCAAGACCAACTCCTTAAGGCTTTCCTGGAGAAATTTGAGGCTGCAGATGTCACCCATCACTATACTGTACCCCAAAGTGTAAAACATGACATTTCCTGTTCCCACTAGGTGGCGCTGTCCTTGATGTCAAATATGGCAGTTGAAATATGTTCAGGGCTGGAGCCTTATCATATGTGTTCACTTTGGTCAAGGTCAGAAATTGTATGACAAAATGAGAGGCAATAAGATTTTCATGGCGAGTCATCGAAATTCGCCATGGCGCCACGGCCTCATAGTATTGTGAAAACTCAAAAGCTCCGCAATTTAACATGGCACAAGGGTGTAGTTGGCACTGACCAAATATGAAGCTTATACGACCAAATCCCAAGGAGGAGTTCGTTAAAGTTCGAGGCATGGAAATGGCAAAATTAGAGCCAAAATGTCAGCTTCACTTCCAAATGGCGGACTTCCTGTTGGGTTTGCGTCAATGGGCCCACTGACTTTTTTGTTCGTCTTGGCATGATACACATGTGTGCCAAATTTCATACATGTAGCTCAAACGATGTGGTCGTAGGGCTGCATTTAACAAGGCATAGGTGGCGCTCTAGAGCCATTTCCCAGTGCTCATATGTAAAACCATTAAAATACAAAATTTTTCACCAGACCTGGCATGTGTGCAAAATTTCATGAGTTTTTGAGCATGTTTAGGCCCTCAAAAAGGCCCTTGTTTCGCCTGAATAATAATAATAATAATAATAATAATAATAATAATAATAAGAAACGGAGCAGATACAATAGGGCCTTCGCACTCTCAGTGCTCGGGCCCTAATTAAAGCTGCAAGCAGCGTTATGAGGGCCCTCGCACCCCGGCGTGTCGAGCCACACCCAACACCTAAAACCAGCACGTCCGATCTGATGTCACATTGATGGAATTCATGCATTTAACCAACAGCTAACATTTCATCTCATTCAATCATGATTATAGTCGTCCCACTAGGTGGAGCTCTAACCATTACTGACAAATGGCATAACAAACATTTCCTAGCTCGAGTCTCATCACACCTGAGACGTTTGGGAGAGATTGGACATTGTGTTTTTGAGTGACAGCAGATTACTGCTTTTTGGCGAGTGATTCAAACTCTAAGTGCCACCATAACCACCCCGTTTCACTGAACGTAAAAAGCTTCGCAATTTAACATCACAAAGGTCTTTAGATTCCACACACTGGAGATTGGTTCAATATGATGAAATCCCTTGGAGGAGTTCGTCAAAGAACGGTGCCTGGAAAGAGGGGAAAATGTTGCCAAAATTACACATTAATATTAAAATGGCTGACTTCCTGTTGGATTTTGGATATTGCACCAAGAGACTTTTTTGTACATCTTGATATCTCCTATAAGCTTACCAGGTTTCAGAATCATACATAGAACACAGAGCAGGGGCTGTGGTTTTGAAATTTTGTAGGGGGCGCTGTGGAGCAATTTCGCGCTATTCAATGAAAATGATCACATGACAACAAAGCTTTCCTCCATTTGGGGGTGTGTGCCAAATTCCAAGCCTCTATAAACTTTCCAAGCCCCTCAAAAGCCACTTCATCTTTCATGTTGAACCGTGTTGCCACCAGGGTGCGCCGTTCAGTTTAAAGTCACAATTTTTGCACTGAAGCATCACGAGGGACTGATGGTGATATTCACCGCTTTTGAGGTTGCCACGATGAACCTGTGAAAATCAGTACAACAAAATTAAAGCCATGACATTTCCTGTTGCCACTAGGTGGCGCTGTCCGTATTTCCGACAATGGGCACATCAATCTGTTCAGGGCGGGTCTGACATCATGCCTGTAAAGTCTGGTACTGATCAGACTGGATTTCATTGAGTTATACTAATTTTTTTCTTCATGGCGTGACATCAAAGTTCGCCATGCTGCTGGGGTCACACCCTTTCGCGAAAACTCACAGTTTTCACTGTAACCCAAGACCAACTCCTTAAGGCTTTCCTGGAGAAATTTGAGGCTGCAGATGTCACCCATCACTATACTGTACCCCAAAGTGTAAAACATGACATTTCCTGTTCCCACTAGGTGGCGCTGTCCTTGATGTCAAATATGGCAGTTAAAATATGTTCAGGGGTGGAGCCTTATCATATGTGTGCTCTTTGGTCCAGATCGTAACATGTATGACAGAATGAGAGGCAATAAGATTTTCATGGTGAGTCATCGAAATTCGCCATGGCGCCACGGCCTCATAGTATTGTGAAAACTCAAAAGCTCCGCAATTTAACATGGCACAAGGGTGTAGTTGACACTGTCCAAATTTGAAGTTTATAGGACCAAATCCCAAGGAGGAGTTCGTTAAAGTACAAGGCATGGAAACGGTAAAATCAGACCCAAAATGTCACCTTCAATCCAAAATGGCGGACTTCCTGTTGGGTTTAGGACATTGCCATAATAGACTTTTTTGTTCGACTCTGAACGTTATATAGGTGTACCGACTTTCAAACGTGTAGGTCATACCCATACCGGGGGCTCGCGTTTTTCATTTTTCTAGGTGGCGCTACTGAGCTAATTTTCCCTGGCCATGTCTGAGAACATTAAAATACGTAAATTTTCACCAGACCTGACGCGTGTGCAAAATTTCATGAGTTTTCGAGCATGTTTAGGCCCTCAAACGGCCAATTCATTTGCCGAAATAATAATAATAATAATAATTAAAGCTGCAAGCAGCGTTATGAGGGCCCTCGCACCCTGGCGTGTCGAGCCACGCCCAACACCTAAAACCAGCACGTCCGATGTGATGTCACATTGATGGAATTCATGCATTTAACCACCAGCTAACAT
This sequence comes from Aulonocara sp. 'chitande type north' Nkhata Bay, assembly GCF_057382095.1. Taxonomy (NCBI): domain Eukaryota; kingdom Metazoa; phylum Chordata; class Actinopteri; order Cichliformes; family Cichlidae; genus Aulonocara; species Aulonocara sp. 'chitande type north' Nkhata Bay. The sequence goes on from NC_141346.1 coordinate 13,823,731, forward strand.
TTCATTTGGTTCAACCATGAGTATAGTCGTCCCACTAGGTGGCGTTCTAACCATTATAGACAAAGGGCATAACAAACATTTCAGAGCTCGAGTCTCATCACACCTGCGACCTTTGGGAGAGATTGGACATTGTGTTTTTGAGTGACAGCAGATTACTGCTTTTTGGCCAGTGATTGAAACTCCACGTGTCGCCATGACCACCCCGTTTCCTTGAACGTAAAAAGCTTCGCAATTTAACATCACAAAGGTCTTTAGATTCCACACACTGGAGAATGGTTCAATATGATGAAATCCCTTGGAGGAGTTCGTCAAAGTATGAAGCCTGAAAAGAGGGGAAAATGTCGCCAAAATTGCACATTAATTTTAAAATGGCTGACTTCCTGTTGGATTTGGGATATTGCTCCAAGAGACTTTTTTGTACATCTTGATATTTTCCATAAGCTTACCAGGTTTCAGACTCATAGATGAAACACAGAGCAGGGGCTGTTGTTTTGAAATTTTGTAGGGGGCGCTGTGGAGCAATTTCGCGCTATTCAATGAAAATGATCACATGACAACAAAGCCTTCATCCATTTGGAGGTGTGGGCCAAATTTCAAGCCTCTATAAACTTGCAAGCCCCTCAAAAGCCACTTCATCTTTCATGATGAACCGCGTTGCCACCAGGGTGCGCCGTTCAGTTTAAAGTCACAATTTTTGCACTGAAGCATCACGAGGGACTGATGGTGATATTCACCGCTTTTGAGGTGGCCACGATCAACCTGTGAAAATCAGTACAACAAAGTTAAAGCCATGACATTTCCTGTTGCCACTAGGTGGCGCTGTCCGTATTTCCGACAATGGGCACATCAATCTGTTCAGGGCGGGTCTGACATCATGCCTGTAAAGTCTGGTACTGATCAGACTGGATTTCATTGAGTTATACTAATTTCTTTCTTCATGGCGTGACATCAAAGTTCGCCATGCTGCTGGGGTCACACCCTTTCGCGAAAACTCACAGTTTTCACTGTAACCCAAGACCAACTCCTTAAGGCTTTCCTGGAGAAATTTGAGGCTGCAGATGTCACCCATCACTATACTGTACCCCAAAGTGTAAAACATGACATTTCCTGTTCCCACTAGGTGGCGCTGTCCTTGATGTCAAATATGGCAGTTGAAATATGTTCAGGGGTGGAGCCTTATCATATGTGTTCACTTTGGTCAAGGTCAGAAAATGTATGACAAAATGAGAGGCAATAAGATTTTCATGGCGAGTCATCGAAATTCGCCATGGCGCCACGGCCTCATAGTATTGTGAAAACTCAAAAGCTCCGCAATTTAACATGGCACAAGGGTGTAGTTGACACTGTCCAAATTTGAAGGTTATGAAATGAAACCCCAAGGAGGAGTTCGCAAAAGTTCGAGGCATGGAAATGGCAAAATTAGAGCCAAAATGTCACCTTCTCTTCCAAATGGCGGACTTCCTGTTGGGTTTGCGTCAATGGGCCCACAGACTTTTTTGTTCGTCTTGGCATGATACATATGTGTGCCAAATTTCATACATGTAGCTCAAACCATGTGGTTGTAGGGCTGCATTTAACAAGGCATAGGTGGCGCTGTAGAGCCATTTCCCAGTGCTCATATGTAAAACCATTAAAATACAAAATTTTTCACCAGACCTGGCATGTGTGCAAAATTTCATGAGTTTTTGAGCATGTTTAGGCCCTCAAAAAGGCCCTTGTTTGGGGTGAATAATAATAATAATAATAATAATAATAATAATAATAATAATAATAATAAGAAACGGAGCAGATACAATAGGGCCTTCGCACTCTCGGTGCTCGGGCCCTAATTAAAGCTGCAAGCAGCGTTATGAGGGCCCTCGCACCCCCGGCGCGTCGAGCCACGCCCAACACCTAAAACCAGCACGTCCGATCTGATGTCACATTGATGGAATTCATGCATTTAACCACCAGCTAACATTTCAACTCATTCATTCGTGATTAGTTAGTTGTTCCACTAGGTGGCGCTCTAACCATTATGTACAAATGGCATAACAAACATTTCCGAGCTCGAGTCTCATCACGCCTATGAGCTTTGGGAGAGATTGGACATTGTGTTTTTGAGTGACAGCAGATTAGTGCTTTTTGGCGAGTGACTGAAACTCTACGTGCCGCCATGACCACCCCGTTTCCCTGAATGTAAAAAGCTTCGCAATTTAACATCACAAAGGTCTTTAGATTCCACAGACAGGAGATTGCATCAATCTGATGAAATCCCTTGGAGGAGTACGTCAAAGAACGATGCCTGAAAAGAGGGGAAAATGTTGCCAAAATTGCACATTAATTTTAAAATGGCTGACTTCCTGTTGGATTTGGGATATTGCTCCAAGAGACTTTTTTGTACATCTTGATATCTCCTATAAGCTTACCAGGTTTCAGACTCATACATAAAACACAGAGCAGGGGCTGTGATTTTGAAATTTTGTAGGGGGCGCTGTGGAGCCATGTTGGGATATTCAATGAAAATGATCACATAACAACAAAGCCTTAACCACATTGGAGGTGTGCGCCAAATTTCAAGACTTTTTAAACTTTCCAAGCCCCTCAAAAGCCACTTCATCTTTCATGGTGAACCGCGTTGCCACCAGGGTGCGGCGTTCAGTTTAAAGTCACAATTTTTGCACTGAAGCATCACAAGGGATTGATGGTGATATTCACCGCTTTTGAGGTGGCCACGATGAACCTGTGAAAATCAGTACAACAAAATTAAAGCCATGACATTTCCTGTTGCCACTAGGTGGCGCTGTCCGTATTCCCGACAATGGGCACATCAATCTGTTCAGGGCGGGTCTGACATCATGCCTGTAAAGTCTGGTACTGATCAGACTGGATTTCATTGAGTTATACTAATTTGTTTCTTCATGGCGTGACATCAAAGTTCGCCATGCCGCTGGGGTCACACCCTTTTGCGAAAAGTCACAGTTTTCACTGTAACCCAAGACCAACTCCTTAAGGCTTTCCTGGAGAAATTTGAGGCTGCAGATGTCACCCATCACAATACTGTACCCCAAAGTGTAAAACATGACATTTCCTGTTCCCACTAGGTGGCGCTGTCCCTGGTGCCAAATATGGCAGTTGAAATATGTTCAGGGGTGGAGCCTTATCATATGTGTTCACTTTGGTCAAGGTCAGAAAATGTATGACAAAATGAGAGGCAATAAGATTTTCATGGCGAGTCATCGAAATTCGCCGTGGCGCCACGGCCTCATGGTATTGTGAAAACTCAAAAGCTCCGCAATTTAACATGGCCCAGGTGTGTAGTTGAAACTGACCAAAGATGAAGCTTATACGACCAAATCCCAAGGAGGAGTTCGTTAAAGTTCGAGGCATGGAAACGGTAAAATCAGAGCCAAAATGTCACCTTCACGTCCAAATGGCGGACTTCCTGTTGGGTTTGCGTCAATGGGCCCACTGACTTTTTTGTTCGTCTTGGCATGATACACATGTGTGCCAAATTTCATACATGTAGCCCAAACGATGTGGTCGTAGGGCTGCATTTTACAAGGCATAGGTGGCGCTGTAGAGCCATTTCCCAGTGCTCATATGTAAAACCATTAAAATACAAAATTTTTCACCAGACCTGGCATGTGTGCAAAATTTCATGAGTTTTTGAGCATGTTTAGGCCCTCAAAAAGGCCCTTGTTTTGCCTGAATAATAATAATAATAATAATAATAATAATAATTAAAGCTGCAAGCAGCGTTATGAGGGCCCTCGCACCCTGGCGTGTCGAGCCACGCCCAACACCTAAAACCAGCACGTCCAATGTGATGTCACATTGATGGAATTCATGCATTTAACCACCAGCTAACATTTCATCTCATTGAACCATGATTATAGTCGTCCCACTAGGTGGCGCTCTAACTATTACTGACAAATGGCATAACAAACATTTCCGAGCTCGAGTCTCATCACACCTGCGACGTTTGGGAGAGATTGGATATTGTGTTTTTGAGTGACAGCAGATTACTGCTTTTTGGCGAGTGATTGAAACTCTAAGTGCCGCCATGACCACCCCGTTTCCCTGAACGTAAAAAGCTTCGCAATTTAACATCACAAAGGTCTTTAGATTCCACAAACTTCAGATCGGTCCAATCTGATGAAATCCCTTGGAGGAGTTCGTCAAAGTATGAAGCCTGAAAAGAGGGGAAAATGTCGCCAAAATTACACATGAATTTTAAAATGGCTGACTTCCTGTTGGATTTGGCATATTGCTCCAAGAGACTTTTTTGTACATCTTAATATCTTCCATGAGCTTACCAAGTTTCAGACTCATAGATAAAACACAGAGCTGGGGCTGATGTTTTGAAATATTGTAGGGGGCGCTGTGGAGCAATTTCGCGCTATTCAATGAAAATGATCACATGACAACAAAGCCTTCATCCATTTGGAGGAGTGGGCCAAATTTCAAGCCTCTTTAACTTTCCAAGCCCCTCAAAAGCCACTTCATCTTTCATGTTGAACAGCGTTGCCACCAGGGTGCGCCGTTCAGTTTAAAGTCACAATTTTTGCACTGAAGCATCACGAGGGACTGATGTTGATATTCACCGCTTTTGAGGTGGCCACGATGAACCTGTGAAAATCAGTACAACAAAATGAAAGCCATGACATTTCCTGTTGCCACTAGGTGGCGCTGTACGTATTCCCGACAATGGGCACATCAATCTGTTCAGGGCGGGTCTGACATCATGCCTGTAAAGTCTGGTACTGAACAGACTGGATTTCATTGAGTTATACTAATTTGTTTCTTCATGGCGTGACATCAAAGTTCGCCATGCTGCTGGGGTCACACCCTTTTGCAAAAAGTCACAGTTTTCACTGTAACCCAAGACCAACTCCTTAAGGCTTTCCTGGAGAAATTTGAGGCTGCAGATGTCACCCATCACTATACTGTACCCCAAAGTGTAAAACATGACATTTCCTGTTCCCACTAGGTGGCGCTGTCCTTGATGTCAAATATGGCAGTTGAAATAGGTTCAGGGGTGGAGCCTTATCATATGTGTGCTCTTTGGTCCAGATCGGAACATGTATGACAGAATGAGAGGCAATAAGATATTCATGGCGAGTCATCGAAATTCGCCATGGCGCCACGGCCTCATAGTATTGTGAAAACTCAAAAGCTCCGCAATTTAACATGGCACAAGGGTGTAGTTGACACTGTCCAAATTTGAAGGTTATGAAATGAAACCCCAAGGAGGAGTTCGCAAAAGTTCGAGGCATGGAAATGGCAAAATTAGAGCCAAAATGTCACTTTCTCTTCCAAATGGCGGACTTCCTGTTGGGTTTGCGTCAATGGGCCCACAGACTTTTTTGTTCGTCTTGGCATGATACACATGTGTGCCAAATTTCATACATGTAGCTCAAACCATGTGGTCGTAGGGCTGCATTTAACAAGGCATAGGTGGCGCTGTAGAGCCATTTCCCAGTGCTCATATGTAAAACCATTAAAATACAAAATTTTTCACCAAACCTGGCATGTGTGCAAAATTTCATGAGTTTTTGAGCATGTTTAGGCCCTCAAAAAGGCCCTTGTTTCGCCTGAATAATAATAATAATAATTAAAGCTGCAAGCAGCGTTATGAGGGCCCTCGCACCCCCGGCACGTCGAGCCACTGCCAACACCTCAAACCGGCACGTCCGATGTGATGTCACATTGATGGATTTCATGCTTTTAATCACCAGCTAACATTTCATCTTATTCAACCAGGATTATAGTCATGCCACTAGGTGGCGCTCTAACCATTATTGACAAATAGCATAACAAACATTTCCGAGCTTGAGTCTCATCACACCTGCGACCTTTGGGAGAGATTGGACATTGTGTTTTTTAGTGACAGCAGATTACTGCTTTTTGCGAGTGATTGAAACTCTACGTGCCGCCATGACCACCCCGTTTCCCTGAACGGAAAAAGCTTCGCAATTTAACATCACAAAGGTCTTTAGATTCTACACACTGAAGAATGCTTCAATATGATGAAATCCCTTGGAGGAGTTCGTCAAAGTATGAGGCCTGAAAAGGGGGGAAAATGTCATCAAAATTACACATTAATTTTAAAATGGCTGACTTCCTGTTGGATTTGGGATATTGCTCCAAGAGACTTTTTTGTACATCTTGATATCTTACACAAGCTTACCAAGTGTCAGACTCATAGATGAAACACAGAGCAGGGGCTGATGTTTTGAAATATTGTAGGGGGCGCTGTGGAGCCATTTTGCGCTATTCAAGGAAAATGGTTACATAACAACAATGCCTTCATCCATTTGGAGGTGTGTGCCAAATTTCAAGCCTCTATAAACTTTCCAAGCCCCTCAAAAGCCACTTCATCTTTCATGATGAACCGCGTTGCCACCAGGGTGCGCCGTACAGTTTAAAGTCACAATTTTTGCACTGAAGCATCACGAGGGACTGATGGTGATATTCACCGCTTTTGAGGTGGCCACGATCAACCTGTGAAAATCAGTACAACAAAGTTAAAGCCATGACATTTCCTGTTCCCACTAGGTGGCGCTGTCCGTATTTCCGACAATGGGCACGTCAATCTGTTCAGGGCGGGTCTGACATCATGCCTGTAAAGTCTGGTACTGATCAGACTGGATTTCATTGAGTTATACTAATTTGTTTCTTCATGGCGTGACATCAAAGTTCGCCATGCTGCTGGGGTCACACCCTTTTGCGAAAACTCACAGTTTTCACTGTAACCCAAGACCAACTCCTTAAGGCTTTCCTGGAGAAATTTGAGGCTGCAGATGTCACCCATCACTATACTGTACCCCAAAGTGTAAAACATGACATTTCCTGTTCCCACTAGGTGGCGCTGTCCTTGATGTCAAATATGGCAGTTGAAATATGTTCAGGGGTGGAGCCTTATCATATGTGTTCACTTTGGTCAAGGTCAGAAGATGTATGACAAAATGAGAGGCAATAAGATTTTCATGGCGAGTCATCGAAATTCGCCATGGCGCCACGGCCTCATAGTATTGTGAAAACTCAAAAGCTCCGCAATTTAACATGGCACAAGGGTGTAGTTGACACTGTCCAAATTTGAAGTTTATAGGACCAAATCCCAAGGAGGAGTTCGTTAAAGTTCGAGGCATGGAAATGGCAAAATTAGAGCCAAAATGTCACCTTCTCTTCCAAATGGCGGACTTCCTGTTGGGTTTGCGTCAATGGGCCCACAGACTTTTTTGTTCGTCTTGGAATGATACACATGTGTGCCAAATTTCATACATGTAGCTCAAACCATGTGGTCGTAGGGCTGCATTTAACAAGGCATAGGTGGCGCTCTAGAGCCATTTCCCAGTGCTCATAAGTAAAACCATTAAAATACAAAATTTTTCACCAGACCTGGCATGTGTGCAAAATTTCATGAGTTTTTGAGCATGTTTAGGCCCTCAAAAAGGCCCTTGTTTGGGGTGAATAATAATAATAATAATAATAATTAAAGCTGCAAGCAGCGTTATGAGGGCCCTCGCACCCCGGCGTGTCGGGCCACACCCAACACCTAAAACCAGCACGTCCAATGTGATGTCACATTGATGGAATTCATGCATTTAACCAACAGCTAACATTTCATCTCATTGAACCATGATTATAGTCATCCCACTAGGTGGCGCTCTAACCATTAATGACAAATGGCATAACAAACATTTCCGAGCTCGAGTCTCATCATGCCTGCGACGTTTGGGAGAGATTGGATATTGTGTTTTTGAGTGACAGCAGATTACTGCTTTTTGGCGAGTGATTGAAACTCTAAGTGCCGCCATGACCACCCCGTTTCCCTGAACGTAAAAAGCTTCGCAATTTAACATCACAAAGGTCTTTAGATTCCACAAACTTCAGATCGGTCCAATCTGAGGAAATCCCTTGGAGGAGTTCGTCAAAGTATGAAGCCTGAAAAGAGGGGAAAATGTCGCCAAAATTACACATTAATTTTAAAATGGCTGACTTCCTGTTGGATTTGGGATATTGCTCCAAGAGACTTTTTTGTACATCTTAATATCTTCCATGAGCTTACCAAGTTTCAGACTCATAGATAAAACACAGAGCAGGGGCTGATATTTTGAATCTTTGTAGGGGGCGCTGTGGAGCAATTTCGCGCTATTCAATGAAAATGATCACATGACAACAAAGCCTTCATACATTTGGGGGTGTGTGCCAAATTTAAAGCCTCTATAAACTTTCCAAGCCCCTCAAAAGCCACTTCATCTTTCATGTTGAACTGCGTTGCCACCAGGGTGCGCCGTTCAGTGTAAAGTCACAATTTTTGCACTGAAGCATCACGAGGGACTGATGGTGATATTCACCGCTTTTGAGGTGGCCACGATGAACCTGTGAAAATCAGTACAACAAAATTAAAGCCATGACATTTCCTGTGGCCACTAGGTGGCGCTGTCCGTATTTCCGACAATGGGCACGTCAATCTGTTCAGGGCGGGTCTGACATCATGCCTGTAAAGTCTGGTACTGATCAGACTGGATTTCATTGAGTTACACTAATTTGTTTCTTCATGGCGTGACATCAAAGTTCGCCATGCTGCTGGGGTCACACCCTTTTGCGAAAAGTCACAGTTTTCACGGTAACCCAAGACCAACTCCTTAAGGCTTTCCTGGAGAAATTTGAGGCTGCAGGTGTCACCCATCACTATACTGTACCCCAAAGTGTAAAACATGACATTTCCTGTTCCCACTAGGTGGCGCTGTCCCTGGTGTCAAATATGGCAGTTGAAATATGTTCAGGGGTGGAGCCTTATCATATGTGTTCACTTTGGTCAAGGTCAGAAAATGTATGACAAAATGAGAGGCAATAAGATTTTCATGGCGAGTCATCGAAATTCGCCATGGCGCCACGGCCTCATAGTATTGTGAAAACTCAAAAGCTCCGCAATTTAACATGGCACAAGGGTGTAGTTGACACTGTCCAAATTTGAAGGTTATGAAATGAAACCCCAAGGAGGAGTTCGCAAAAGTTCGAGGCATGGAAATGGCAAAATTAGAGCCAAAATGTCACCTTCTCTTCCAAATGGCGGACTTCCTGTTGGGTTTGCGTCAATGGGCCCACAGACTTTTTTGTTCGTCTTGGCATGATACACATGTGTGCCAAATTTCATACATGTAGCTCAAACGATGTGGTCGTAGGGCTGCATTTAACAAGGCATAGGTGGCGCTGTAGAGCCATTTCCCAGTGCTCATATGTAAAACCATTAAAATACAAAATTTTTCACCAGACCTGGCATGTGTGCAAAATTTCATGAGTTTTTGAGCATGTTTAGGCCCTCAAAAAGGCCCTTGTTTCGCCTGAATAATAATAATAATAATAATAATAATAAGAAACGGAGCAGATACAATAGGGCCTTCGCACTCTCAGTGCTCGGGCCCTAATTAAAGCTGCAAGCAGCGTTATGAGGGCCCTCGCACCCCATCGCGTCGAGCCACGCCCAACACCTACAACCAGCACCTCCGATCTGATGTCACATTGATGGAATTCATGCATTTAACCACCAGCTAACATTTCATCTCATTCAATCATCATTATAGTCGTCCCACTAGGTGGCGCTCTAACCATTACTGACAAATGGCATAACAAACATTTCCTAGCTCGAGTCTCATCACGCCTGCGACCTTTGGGAGAGTTTGGACATTTTGATTTTGAGTGACAGCAGATTACTGCTTTTTGGCGAGTGATTGAAACTCCACGTGCCGCCATGACAACCCCGTTTCCCTGAACGTAAAAAGCTTCGCAATTTAACATCACAAAGGTCTTTAGATTCCACACACTGGAGATTGGTTCATAATGATGAAATCCCTTGGAGGAGTTCGTCAAAGCACGGTGCCTGGAAAGAGGGGAAAATGTTGCCAAAATTGCACATTAATTTTAAAATGGCTGACTTCCTGTTGGATTTGGGATATTGCTCCAAGAGACTTTTTTGTACATCTTGATATCTCCTATAAGCTTACCAGGTTTCAGACTCATACATAAAACACAGAGCTGGGGCTGTGGTTTTGAAATTTTGTAGGGGGCGCTGTGGAGCCATTTTGGGATATTCAATGAAAATGATCACATAACAACAAAGCCTTAAGCACATTGGAGGTGTGGGCCAAATTTCAAGACTTTTTAAACTTTCCAAGCCCCTCAAAAACCACTTCATTTTTCATGGTGAACAGCGTTGCCACCAGGGTGCACCGTTCAGTATAAAGTCACAATTTTCGCACTGCAGCATCATGAAGGACTGACGGTGACATTCACCGCTTTTGAGGTATCCACAATGAACCTGTGAAAATCAGTACAACAAAGTGTAAGACATGACATTTCCTGTTCCCACTAGGTGGCGCTCTTCATATTCCTGACAATGGGCACATCAATTTGTTCAGGGCGGGTCTGATATCATGCCTGTAAAGTCTGGTACTAATCAGACTGGATTTCATGGAGTTATACTAATTTGTTTCTTTATGGCGAGATATCAAAGTTCGCCATGCTGCTGAGGTCACACCCTTTCGTGAAAAGTCACAGTTTTCACTGTACCCCAAGACCAACTCCTTACGCCTTTCCTGGAGAAATTTGAGGCTGCAGATGTCACCCATCACAATACTGTACCCCAAAGTGTAAAACATGACATTTCCTGTTCCCACTAGGTGGCGCTGTCTCTGACGTCAAATATGGCAGTTGAAATATGTTCAGGGCTGGAGCCTTATCATATGTGTGCTCTTTGGTCCAGATCGGACAATGTATGACAGAATGAGAGGCAATAAGATTTTCATGGCGAGTCATCGAAATTCGCCGTGGCGCCACGGCCTCATGGTATTGTGAAAACTCAAAAGCTCCGCAATTTAACATGGCACAAGGGTGTAGTTGGCACTGACCAAATATGAAGCTTATACGACCAATTTCCAAGGAGGAGTTCGTTAAAGTTCGAGGCATGGAAACGACAAAATTAGAGCCAAAATGTCACCTTCACTTCTAAATTGCGGACTTCCTGTTGGGTTTGCATCAATGGGCCCACTGACTTTTTTGTTCAGCTCGTCATGATACACATGTGTGCCAAATTTCATACATGTAGCTCAAACTATGTGGTCGTAGGGCTGCATTTAACAAGGCATAGGTGGCGCTCTAGAGCCATTTCCCAGTGCTCATAAGTAAAACCATTAAAATACAAAATTTTTCACCAGACCTGGCATGTCTGCAAAATTTCATGAGTTTTTGAGCATGTTTAGGCCCTCAAAAAGGCCCTTGTTTGGGGTGAATAATAATAATAATAAGAAACGGAGCAGATACAATAGGGCCTTCGCACAGTCAGTGCTCGGGCCCTAATAATAATAATTAAAGCTGCAAGCAGCGTTATGAGGGCCCTCGCACCCCCGGCGCGTCGAGCCACGCCCAACACCTACAACCAGCACGTCCGATCTGATGTCACATTGATGGAATTCATGCATTTAACCACCAGCTAACATTTCAACTCATTCATTCATGATTAGTTAGTCGTTCCACTAGGTGGCGCTCTAACCATTATGTACAAATGGCATAACAAACACTTCCGAGCTCGAGTCTCATCACACCTTAGACGTTTGGGAGAGATTGGACATTGTGTTTTTGAGTGACAGCAGATTACTGCTTTTTGGAGAGTGATTCAAACTCTAAGTGCCACCATAACCACCCCGTTTCACTGAACGTAAAAAGCTTCGCAATTTAACATCACAAAGGTCTTTAGATTCCACACACTGGAGATTGGTTCAATATGATGAAATCCCTTGGAGGAGTTCGTCAAAGAACGGTGCCTGGAAAGAGGGGAAAATGTTGCCAAAATTACACATTAATTTTAAAATGGCTGACTTCCTGTTGGATTTGGGATATTGCACCAAGAGACTTTTTTGTACATCTTGATATCTCCTATAAGCTTACCAGGTTTCAGAATCATACATAGAACACAGAGCAGGGGCTGTGGTTTTGAAATTTTGTAGGGGGCGCTGTGGAGCCACTTCGCGCTATTCAATGAAAATGATCACATGCCAACAAAGCGTTCATCCATTTGGAGGTGTGGGCCAAATTTCAAGCCTCTATAAACTTGCCAAGACCCTCAAAAGCCACTTCATCTTTCATGTTGAACAGCGTTGCCACCAGGGTGCGCCGTTCAGTTTAAAGTCACAATTTTTGCACTGAAGCATCACGAGGGACTGATGGTGATATTCACCGCTTTTGAGGTGGCCAAGATGAACCTGTGAAAATCAGTACAACAAAATTAAAGCCATGACATTTCCTGTTGCCACTAGGTGGCGCTGTCCGTATTTCCGACAATGGGCACATCAATCTGTTCAGGGCGGGTCTGACATCATGCCTGTAAAGTCTGGTACTGAACAGACTGGATTTCATTGAGTTATACTAATTTGTTTCTTCATGGCGTGACATCAAAGTTCGCCATGCTGCTGGGGTCACACCCTTTCGCGAAAACTCACAGTTTTCACTGTAACCCAAGACCAACTCCTTAAGGCTTTCCTGGAGAAATTTGAGGCTGCAGATGTCACCCATCACTATACTGTACCCCAAAGTGTAAAACATGACATTTCCTGTTCCCACTAGGTGGCGCTGTCCTTGATGTCAAATATGGCAGTTGAAATATGTTCAGGGGTGGAGCCTTATCATATGTGTGCTCTTTGGTCAAGGTCAGAAAATGTATGACAAAATGAGAGGCAATAAGATTTTCATGGTGAGTCATCGAAATTCGCCATGGCGCCACGGCCTCATAGTATTGTGAAAACTCAAAAGCTCCGCAATTTAACATGGCACAAGGGTGTAGTTGACACTGTCCAAATTTGAAGCTTATACGACCAAATCCCAAGGAGGAGTTCGTTAAAGTTCGAGGCATGGAAATGGCAAAATTAGAGCCAAAATGTCACCTTCTCTTCCAAATGGCGGACTTCCTGTTGGGTTTGCGTCAATGGGCCCACAGACTTTTTTGTTCGTCTTGGAATGATACACATGTGTGCCAAATTTCATACATGTAGCTCAAACCATGTGGTCGTAGGGCTGCATTTAACAAGGCATAGGTGGCGCTCTAGAGCCATTTCCCAGTGCTCATAAGTAAAACCATTAAAATACAAAATTTTTCACCAGACCTGGCATGTGTGCAAAATTTCATGAGTTTTTGAGCATGTTTAGGCCCTCAAAAAGGCCCTTGTTTGGGGTGAATAATAATAATAATAATAATAATAATAATAATAATAATAATAATAATAATAATAAGAAACGGAGCAGATACAATAGGGCCTTCGCACTCTCAGTGCTCGGGCCCTAATAATAATAATAAGAAACGGAGCAGATACAATAGGGCCTTCGCACTCTCGGTGCTCGGGCCCTAATAATAATAAGAAACGGAGCAGATACAATAGGGCCTTCGCACTCTCGGTGCTCGGGCCCTAATAATAATTAAAGCTGCAAGCAGCGTTATGAGGGCCCTCGCACCCCCGGCACGTCGAGCCACTGCCAACACCTCAAACCGGCACGTCCGATGTGATGTCACATTGATGGACTTCATGCTTTTAATCACCAGCTAACATTTCATCTTATTCAACCAGGATTATAGTCATGCCACTAGGTGGCGCTCTAACTATTATTGACAAATAGCATAACAAACATTTCCAAGCTCGAGTCTCATCACACCTGCGACCTTTGGGAGAGATTGGACATTGTGTTTTTTAGTGACAGCAGATTACTGCTTTTTGCAAGTGATTGAAACTCTACGTGCCGCCATGACCACCCCGTTTCCCTGAACGGAAAAAGCTTCGCAATTTAACATCACAAAGGTCTTTAGATTCTACACACTGAAGAATGCTTCAATATGATGAAATCCCTTGGAGGAGTTCGTCAAAGTATGAGGCCTGAAAAGGGGGGAAAATGTCATCAAAATTACACATTAATTTTAAAATGGCTGACTTCCTGTTGGATTTGGGATATTGCTCCAAGAGACTTTTTTGTACATCTTGATATCTTACACAAGCTTACCAAGTGTCAGACTCATAGATGAAACACAGAGCAGGGGCTGATGTTTTGAAATTTTGTAGGGGGCGCTGTGGAGCAATTTCGCGCTATTCAATGAAAATGATCACATGACAACAAAGCCTACATCCATTTGGAGGTGTGTGCCAAATTTCAAGCCTCTATAAACTTTCCAAGCCCCTCAAAAGCCACTTCATCTTTCATGGTGAACCGCGTTGCCACCAGGGTGCGCCGTTCAGTTTAAAGTCACAATTTTTGCACTGAAGCATCACGAGGGACTGATGTTGATATTCACCGCTTTTGAGGTGGCCACGATGAACCTGTGAAAATCAGTACAACAAAATTAAAGCCATGACATTTCCTGTTGCCACTAGGTGGCGCTGTCCGTATTTCCGACAATGGGCACATCAATCTGTTCAGGGCGGGTCTGCCATCATGCCTGTAAAGTCTGGTACTGATCAGACTGGATTTCATTGAGTTATACTAATTTGTTTCTTCATGGCGTGACATCAAAGTTCGCCATGCTGCTGGGGTCACACCCTTTTGCGAAAAGTCACAGTTTTCACTGTAACCCAAGACCAACTCCTTAAGGCTTTCCTGGAGAAATTTGAGGCTGCAGATGTCACCCATCACTATACTGTACCCCAAAGTGTAAAACATGACATTTCCTGTTCCCACTAGGTGGCGCTGTCCTTGGTGTCAAATATGGCAGTTGAAATATGTTCAGGGGTGGAGCCTTATCATATGTGTTCACTTTGGTCAAGGTCAGAAAATGTATGACAAAATGAGAGGCAATAAGATTTTCATGGCGAGTCATCGAAATTCGCCATGGCGCCACGGCCTCATAGTATTGTGAAAACTCAAAAGCTCCGCAATTTAACATGGCACAAGGGTGTAGTTGACACTGACCAAATATGAAGGTTATGAAATCATACCCCAAGGAGGAGTTCGCAAAAGTTCGAGGCATGGAAATGGCAAAATTAGAGCCAAAATGTCACCTTCTCTTCCAAATGGCGGACTTCCTGTTGGGTTTGCGTCAATGGGCCCACAGACTTTTTTGTTCGTCTTGGCATGATACACATGTGTGCCAAATTTCATACATGTAGCTCAAACGATGTGGTCGTAGGGATGCATTTAACAAGGCATAGGTGGCGCTCTAGAGCCATTTCCCAGTGCTCATATGTAAATCCATTAAAATACAAAATTTTTCACCAGACCTGGCATGTGTGCAAAATTTCATGAGTTTTTGAGCATGTTTAGGCCCTCAAAAAGGCCCTTGTTTCGCCTGAATAATAATAATAATAATAATTAAAGCTGCAAGCAGCGTTATGAGGGCCCTCGCACCCCCGGCGCGTCGAGCCACGCCCAACACCTAAAACCAGCGCGTCCGATCTGATGTCACATTGATGGAATTCATGCATTTAACCATCAGCTAACATTTAAACTCATTCATTCATGATTAGTTAGTCGTTCCACTAGGTGGCGCTCTAACCATTATGTACAAATGGCATAACAAACATTTCCGAGCTCGAGTCTCATCACGCCTATGAGCTTTGGGAGAGATTGGACATTGTGTCTTTGAGTGACAGCAGATTACTGCTTTTTGGCGAGTGATTCAAACTCCACGTGCCGCCATTACAACCCCGTTTCCCTGAACGTAAAAACCTTCGCAATTTAACATCACAAAGGTCTTTAGATTCCTCACACTGGAGATTGAACCAATCTGATGAAATCCCTTGGAGGAGTTCGTCAAAGAAGGGTGCCTGGAAAGAGGGCAAAATGTTGCCAAAATTGCACATTCATTTTAAAATGGCTGACTTCCTGTTGGATTTGGGATATTGCTCCAAGAGACTTTTTTGTACATCTTGATATCTCCTATAAGCTTACCAGGTTTCAGACTCATACATAAAACACAGAGCAGGGGCTGTGGTTTTGAAAGTTTGTAGGGGGCGCTGTGGAGCCACTTCGCACTATTTAATGAAAATGATCACATGACAACAAAGCCTTCATCCATTTGGAGGTGTGTGCTAAATTTAAAGCCTCTATATTCTTTCCAAGCCCCTCAAAAGCCACTTCATCTTTCATGTTGAACAGCGTTGCCACCAGGGTGCGCCGTTCAGTTTAAAGTCACAATTTTTGCACTGAAGCATCACGAGGGACTGATGGGGATATTCACCGCTTTTGAGGTGGCCACGATGAACCTGTGAAAATCAGTACAACAAAATTAAAGCCATGACATTTCCTGTTGCCACTAGGTGGCGCTGTCCGTATTTCCGACAATGGGCACATCAATCTGTTCAGGGCGGGTCTGACATCATGCCTGTAAAGTCTGGTACTGATCAGACTGGATTTCATTGAGTTATACTAATTTGTTTCTTCATGGCGTGACATCAAAGTTCGCCATGCTGCTGGGGTCACACCCTTTCGCGAAAACTCACAGTTTTCACTGTAACCCAAGACCAACTCCTTAAGGCTTTCCTGGAGAAATTTGAGGCTGCAGATGTCACCCATCACTATACTGTACCCCAAAGTGTAAAACATGACATTTCCTGTTCCCACTAGGTGGCGCTGTCCTTGATGTCAAATATGGCAGTTGAAATATGTTCAGGGGTGGAGCCTTATCATATGTGTTCACTTTGGTCAAGGTCAGAAAATGTATGACAAAATGAGAGGCAATAAGATTTTCATGGCGAGTCATCGAAATTCGCCATGGCGCCACGGCCTCATGGTATTGTGAAAACTCAAAAGCTCCGCAATTTAACATGGCCCAGGTGTGTAGTTGACACTGACCAAAGATGAAGCTTATACGACCAAATCCCAAGGAGGAGTTCGAAAAAGTTCGAGGCATGGAAACGGCAAAATTAGAGCCAAAATGTCACCTTCACATCCAAATGGCGGACTTCCTGTTGGGTTTGCGTCAATGGGCCCACAGACTTTTTTGTTCGTCTTGGCATGATACATATGTGTGCCAAATTTCATACATGTAGCTCAAACGATGTGGTCGTAGGGCTGCATTTAACAAGGCATAGGTGGCGCTCTAGAGCCATTTCCCAGTGCTCATATGTAAAACCATTAAAATACAAAATTTTTCACCAGACCTGGCATGTGTGCAAAATTTCATGAGTTTTTGAGCATGTTTAGGCCCTCAAAAAGGCCCTTGTTTCGCCTGAATAATAATAATAATAATAATAATAATAATAATAATAATAATAATAAGAAACGGAGCAGATACAATAGGGCCTTCGCACTCTCAGTGCTCGGGCCCTAATTAAAGCTGCAAGCAGCGTTATGAGGGCCCTCGCACCCTGGCGTGTCGAGCCACGCCCAACACCTAAAACCAGCACGTCCGATGTGATGTCACATTGATGGAATTCATGCATTTAACCACCAGCTAACATTTCATCTCATTGAAACATGATTATAGTCGTCCCACTAGGTGGCGCTCTAACTATTACCGACAAATGGCATAACAAACATTTCCGAGCTCGAGTCTCATCACACCTGCGACGTTTGGGAGAGATTGGATATTGTGTTTTTGAGTGACAGCAGATTACTGCTTTTTGGTGAGTGATTGAAACTCTAAGTGCCGCCATGACCACCCCGTTTCCCTGAACGTAAAAAGCTTCGCAATTTAACATCACAAAGGTCTTTAGATTCCACAAACTTCAGATCGGTCCAATCTGATGAAATCCCTTGGAGGAGTTCGTCAAAGTATGAAGCCTGAAAAGAGGGGAAAATGTCGCCAAAATTACACATTAATTTTAAAATGGCTGACTTCCTGTTGGATTTGGGATATTGCTCCAAGAGACTTTTTTGTACATCTTGATATCTCCTATAAGCCTACCAGGTTTCAGATTCATACATAAAACACAGAGCAGGGGCTGTGGTTTTGAAATTTTGTAGGGGGCGCTGTGGAGCCATTTTGGGATATTCAATGAAAATGATCACATGACAACAAAGCCTTCGTCACATTGGAGGTGTGTGCCAAATTTCAAGCCTCTATACACTTGCCAAGATCCTCAAAAGCCACTTCATCTTTCATGGTGAACAGCGTTGCCACCAGGGTGCGCCGTTCAGTTTAAAGTCACAATTTTTGCACTGAAGCATCACGAGGGACTGATGGTGATATTCACCGCTTTTCAGGTGGCCACGATGAACCTGTGAAAATCAGTACAACAAAATGAAAGCCATGACATTTCCTGTTCCCACTAGGTGGCGCTGTCCGTATTTCCGACAATGGGCACATCAATCTGTTCAGGGCGGGTCTGACATCATGCCTGTAAAGTCTGGTACTGATCAGACTGGATTTCATTGAGTTATACTAATTTGTTTCTTCATGGCGTGACATCAAAGTTCGCCATGCTGCTGGGGTCACACCCTTTCGCGAAAACTCACAGTTTTCACTGTAACCCAAGACCAACTCCTTAAGGCTTTCCTGGAGAAATTTGAGGCTGCAGATGTCACCCATCACTATACTGTACCCCAAAGTGTAAAACATGACATTTCCTGTTCCCACTAGGTGGCGCTGTCCTTGATGTCAAATATGGCAGTTGAAATATGTTCAGGGGTGGAGCCTTATCATATGTGTTCACTTTGGTCAAGGTCAGAAAATGTATGACAAAATGAGAGGCAATAAGATTTTCATGGCGAGTCATCGAAATTCGCCATGGCGCCACGGCCTCATAGTATTGTGAAAACTCAAAAGCTCCGCAATTTAACATGGCACAAGGGTGTAGTTGACACTGACCAAATATGAAGGTTATGAAATCAAACCCCAAGGAGGAGTTCGCAAAAGTTCGAGGCATGGAAATGGCAAAATTAGAGCCAAAATGTCACCTTCTCTTCCAAATGGCGGACTTCCTGTTGGGTTTGCGTCAATGGGCCCACAGACTTTTTTGTTCGTCTTGGCATGATACACATGTGTGCCAAATTTCATACATGTAGCTGAAACGATGTGGTCGTAGGGCTGCATTTAACAAGGCATAGGTGGCGCTGTAGAGCCATTTCCCAGTGCTCATATGTAAAACCATTAAAATACAAAATTTTTCACCAGACCTGGCATGTGTGCAAAATTTCATGAGTTTTTGAGCATGTTTAGGCCCTCAAAAAGGCCCTTGTTTGGGGTGAATAATAATAATAATAATAATTAAAGCTGCAAGCAGCGTTATGAGGGCCCTCGCACCCCCGGCGCGTTGAGCCACGCCCAACACCTAAAACCAGCACGTCCGATCTCATGTCACATTGATGGAATTCATGCATTTAACCACCAGCTAACATTTCAACTCATTCATTCATGATTTGTTAGTCGTTCCACTAGGTGGCGCTCTAACCATTATGCACAAATGGCATAACAAACATTTCCGAGCTCGAGTCTCATCACGCCTATGAGCTTTGGGAGAGATTGGACATTGTGTTTTTGAGTGACAGCAGATTACTGCTTTTTGGCGAGTGATTGAAACTCCACGTGCCGCCATGACCACCCCGTTTCCTTGAACGTAAAAAGCTTCGCAATTTAACATCACAAAGGTCTTTAGATTCCACACACAGGAGATCGCATCAATCTGATGAAATCCCTTGGAGGAGTTCGTCAAAGAACGGTGCCTGGAAAGAGGGGAAAATGTTGCCAAAATTGCACATTAATTTTAAAATGGCTGACTTCCTGTTGGATTTGGGATATTGCTCCAAGAGACTTTTTTGTACATCTTGATATCTCCTATAAGCTTACCAGGTTTCAGACTCATACATAAAACACAGAGCTGGGGCTGTGGTTTTGAAATTTTGTAGGGGGCGCTGTGGAGCCATTTCGCGCTATTCAATAAAAATGATCACATGACAACAAAGCCTTCATCCATTTGGAGGGGTGTGCTAAATTTAAAGCCTCTATATACTTTCCAAGCCCCTCAAAAGCCACTTCATCTTTCATGGTGGACCGCGTTGCCACCAGGGTGCGCCGTTCAGTTTAAAGTCACAATTTTTGCACTGAAGCATCACGAGGGACTGATGTTGATATTCACCGCTTTTGAGGTGGCCACGATGAACCTGTGAAAATCAGTACAACAAAATTAAAGCCATGAAATTTCCTGTTGCCACTAGGTGGCGCTGTCCGTATTCCCGACAATGGGCACATCAATCTGTTCAGGGCGGGTCTGACATCATGCCTGTAAAGTCTGGTACTGAACAGACTGGATTTCATTGAGTTATACTAATTTGTTTCTTCATGGCGTGACATCAAAGTTCGCCATGCTGCTGGGGTCACACCCTTTTGCGAAAAGTCACAGTTTTCACTGTAACCCAAGACCAACTCCTTAAGGCTTTGCTGGAGAAATTTGAGGCTGCAGGTGTCACCCATCACTATACTGTACCCCAAAGTGTAAAACATGACATTTCCTGTTCCCACTAGGTGGCGCTGTCCCTGGTGTCAAATATGGCAGTTGAAATATGTTCAGGGGTGGAGCCTTATCATATGTGTTCACTTTGGTCAAGGTCAGAAAATGTATGACAAAATGAGAGGCAATAAGATTTTCATGGCGAGTCATCGAAATTCGCCATGGCGCCACGGCCTCATAGTATTGTGAAAACTCAAAAGCTCCGCAATTTAACATGGCCCAGGTGTGTAGTTGACACTGACCAAAGATGAAGCTTATACAACCAAATCCCAAGGAGGAGTTCGCAAAAGTTCGAGGCATGGAAATGGCAAAATTAGAGCCAAAATGTCACCTTCTCTTCCAAATGGCGGACTTCCTGTTGGGTTTGCATCAATGGGCCCACAGACTTTTTTGTTCGACTCGGCATGATACACATGTGTGCCAAATTTCATACATGTAGCTGAAACGATGTGGTCGTAGGGCTGCATTTAACAAGGCATAGGTGGCGCTGTAGAGCCATTTCCCAGTGCTCATATGTAAAACCATTAAAATACAAAATTTTTCACCAGACCTGGCATGTGTGCAAAATTTCATGAGTTTTTGAGCATGTTTAGGCCCTCAAAAAGGCCCTTGTTTTGCCTGAATAATAATAATAATAATAATAATAATAATTAAAGCTGCAAGCAGCGTTATGAGGGCCCTCGCACCCCCGGCACGTCGAGCCACTGCCAACACCTCAAACCGGCACGTCCGATGTGATGTCACATTGATGGATTTCATGCTTTTAATCACCAGCTAACATTTCATCTTATTCAACCAGGATTATAGTCATGCCACTAGGTGGCGCTCTAACCATTATTGACAAATAGCATAACAAACATTTCCAAGCTCGAGTCTCATCACACCTGCGACCTTTGGGAGAGATTGGACATTGTGTTTTTTAGTGACAGCAGATTACTGCTTTTTGCGAGTGATTGAAACTCTACGTGCCGCCATGACCACCCCGTTTCCCTGAACGGAAAAAGCTTCGCAATTTAACATCACAAAGGTCTTTAGATTCTACACACTGAAGAATGCTTCAATATGATGAAATCCCTTGGAGGAGTTCGTCAAAGTATGAGGCCTGAAAAGGGGGGAAAATGTCATCAAAATTACACATTAATTTTAAAATGGCTGACTTCCTGTTGGATTTGGGATATTGCTCCAAGAGACTTTTTTGTACATCTTGATATCTTACACAAGCTTACCAAGTGTCAGACTCATAGATGAAACACAGAGCAGGGGCTGATGTTTTGAAATATTGTAGGGGGCGCTGTGGAGCCATTTTGCGCTATTCAAGGAAAATGGTTACATAACAACAATGCCTTCATCCATTTGGAGGTGTGTGCCAAATTTCAAGCCTCTATAAACTTTCCAAGCCCCTCAAAAGCCACTTCATCTTTCATGATGAACCGCGTTGCCACCAGGGTGCGCCGTTCAGTTTAAAGTCACAATTTTTGCACTGAAGCATCACGAGGGACTGCTGGTGATATTCACCGCTTTTGAGGTGGCCACGATCAACCTGTGAAAATCAGTACAACAAAGTTAAAGCCATGACATTTCCTGTTGCCACTAGGTGGCGCTGTCCGTATTTCCGACAATGGGCATATCAATCTGTTCAGGGCGGGTCTGACATCATGCCTGTAAAGTCTGGTACTGATCAGACTGGATTTCATTGAGTTATACTAATTTGTTTCTTCATGGCGTGACATCAAAGTTCGCCATGCTGCTGGGGTCACACCCTTTTGTGAAAAGTCACAGTTTTCACTGTAACCCAAGACCAACTCCTTAAGGCTTTCCTGGAGAAATTTGAGGCTGCAGATGTCACCCATCACAATACTGTACCCCAAAGTGTAAAACATGACATTTCCTGTTCCCACTAGGTGGCGCTGTCCCTGGTGTCAAATATGGCAGTTGAAATATGTTCAGGGGTGGAGCCTTATCATATGTGTTCACTTTGGTCAAGGTCAGAAAATGTATGACAAAATGAGAGGCAATAAGATTTTCATGGCGAGTCATCGAAATTCGCCATGGCGCCACGGCCTCATAGTATTGTGAAAACTCAAAAGCTCCGCAATTTAACATGGCACAAGGGTGTAGTTGACACTGTCCAAATTTGAAGGTTATGAAATGAAACCCCAAGGAGGAGTTCGCAAAAGTTCGAGGCATGGAAATGGCAAAATTAGAGCCAAAATGTCACCTTCTCTTCCAAATGGCGGACTTCCTGTTGGGTTTGCGTCAATGGGCCCACAGACTTTTTTGTTCGTCTTGGCATGATACACATGTGTGCCAAATTTCATACATGTAGCTCAAACGATGTGGTCGTAGGGCTGCATTTAACAAGGCATAGGTGGCGCTGTAGAGCCATTTCCCAGTGCTCATATGTAAAACCATTAAAATACAAAATTTTTCACCAGACCTGGCATGTGTGCAAAATTTCATGAGTTTTTGAGCATGTTTAGGCCCTCAAAAAGGCCCTTGTTTCGCCTGAATAATAATAATAATAATAATAATAATAATAATTAAAGCTGCAAGCAGCGTTATGAGGGCCCTCGCACCCCATCGCGTCGAGCCACACCCAACACCTACAACCAGCACCTCCGATCTGATGTCACATTGATGGAATTCATGCATTTAACCACCAGCTAACATTTCATCTCATTCAATCATCATTATAGTCGTCCCACTAGGTGGCGCTCTAACCATTACTGACAAATGGCATAACAAACATTTCCTAGCTCGTGTCTCATCACGCCTGCGACCTTTGGGAGAGTTTGGACATTTTGATTTTGAGTGACAGCAGATTACTGCTTTTTGGCGAGTGATTGAAACTCCACGTGCCGCCATGACAACCCCGTTTCCCTGAACGTAAAAAGCTTCGCAATTTAACATCACAAAGGTCTTTAGATTCCACACACTGGAGATTGGTTCAATCTGATGAAATCCCTTGGAGGAGTTCGTCAAAGAACGGTGCCTGGAAAGAGGGGAAAATGTTGCCAAAATTGCACATTAATTTTAAAATGGCTGACTTCCTGTTGTATTTGGGATATTGCTCCAAGAGACTTTTTTGTACATCTTGATATCTCCTATAAGCCTACCAGGTTTCAGACTCATACATAAAACACAGAGCTGGGGCTGTGGTTTTGAAATTTTGTAGGGGGCGCTGTGGAGCCATTTTGGGATATTCAATGAAAATGATCACATAACAACAAAGCCTTAAGCACATTGGAGGTGTGGGCCAAATTTCAAGACTTTTTAAACTTTCCAAGCCCCTCAAAAACCACTTCATTTTTCATGGTGAACAGCGTTGCCACCAGGGTGCACCGTTCAGTATAAAGTCACAATTTTCGCACTGCAGCATCATGAAGGACTGACGGTGACATTCACCGCTTTTGAGGTATCCACAATGAACCTGTGAAAATCAGTACAACAAAGTGTAAGACATGACATTTCCTGTTGCCACTAGGTGGCGCTGTACGTATTCCCGACAATGGGCACATCAATCTGTTCAGGGCGGGTCTGACATCATGCCTGTAATGTCTGGTACTGAACAGACTGGATTTCATTGAGTTATACTAATTTGTTTCTTCATGGCGTGACATCAAAGTTCGCCATGCTGCTGGGGTCACACCCTTTTGCGAAAAGTCACAGTTTTCACTGTAACCCAAGACCAACTCCTTAAGGCTTTCCTGGAGAAATTTGAGGCTGCAGGTGTCACCCATCACTATACTGTACCCCAAAGTGTAAAACATGACATTTCCTGTTCCCACTAGGTGGCGCTGTCCCTGGTGTCAAATATGGCAGTTGAAATATGTTCCGGGGTGGAGCCTTATCATATGTGTTCACTTTGGTCAAGGTCAGAAAATGTATGACAAAATGAGAGGCAATAAGATTTTCATGGCGAGTCATCGAAATTCGCCATGGCACCACGGCCTCATAGTATTGTGAAAACTCAAAAGCTCCGCAATTTAACATGGCACAAGGGTGTAGTTGACACTGTCCAAATTTGAAGGTTATGAAATGAAACCCCAAGGAGGAGTTCGCAAAAGTTCGAGGCATGGAAATGGCAAAATTAGAGCCAAAATGTCACCTTCTCTTCCAAATGGTGGACTTCCTGTTGGGTTTGCGTCAATGGGCCCACAGACTTTTTTGTTCGTCTTGGCATGATACACATGTGTGCCAAATTTCATACATGTAGCTCAAACGATGTGGTCGTAGGGCTGCATTTAACAAGGCATAGGTGGCGCTCTAGAGCCATTTCCCAGTGCTCATATGTAAAACCATTAAAATACAAAATTTTTCACCAGACCTGGCATGTGTGCAAAATTTCATGAGTTTTTGAGCATGTTTAGGCCCTCAAAAAGGCCCTTGTTTCGCCTGAATAATAATAATAATAATAATAATAATAATAAGAAACGGAGCAGATACAATAGGGCCTTCGCACTCTCGGTGCTCGGGCCCTAATTAAAGCTGCAAGCAGCGTTATGAGGGCCCTCGCACCCCCGGCGCGTCGAGCCACGCCCAACACCTACAACCAGCACGTCCGATCTGATGTCACATTGATGGAATTCATGCATTTAACCACCAGCTAACATTTCAACTCATTCATTCATGATTAGTTAGTCGTTCCACTAGGTGGCGCTCTAACCATTATGTACAAATGGCATAACAAACACTTCCAAGCTCGAATCTCATCACACCTGAGACGTTTGGGAGAGATTGGACATTGTGTTTTTGAGTGACAGCAGATTACTGCTTTTTGGCGAGTGATTGAAACTCCACGTGCCGCCATAACCACCCCGTTTCCCTGGACGTAAAAAGCTTCGCAATTTAACATCACAAAGGTCTTTAGATTCCACAAACTGCAGATCGGTCCAATCTGATGAAATCCCTTGGAGGAGTTCGTCAAAGAACGATGCCTGAAAAGAGGGGAAAATGTTGCCAAAATTGCACATTAATTTTAAAATGGCTGACTTCCTGTTGGATTTGGGATATTGCTCCAAGAGACTTTTTTGTACATCTTGATATCTCCTATAAGCTTACCAGGTTTCAGACTCATACATAAAACACAGAGCAGGGGCTGTGATTTTGAAATTTTGTAGGGGGCGCTGTGGAGCCATTTTGGGATATTCAATGAAAATGATCACATAACAACAAAGCCTTAAACACATTGGAGGTGTGCGCCAAATTTCAAGACTTTTTAAACTTTCCAAGCCCCTCAAAAGCCACTTCATCTTTCATGGTGAACCGCGTTGCCACCAGGGTGCGGCGTTCAGTTTAAAGTCACAATTTTTGCACTGAAGCATCACAAGGGACTGATGGTGATATTCACCGCTTTTGAGGTGGCCACGATGAACCTGTGAAAATCAGTACAACAAAATTAAAGCCATGACATTTCCTGTTCCCACTAGGTGGCGCTGTCCGTATTCCCGACAATGGGCACATCAATCTGTTCAGGGCGGGTCTGTCATCATGCCTGTAAAGTCTGGTACTGATCAGACTGGATTTCATTGAGTTATACTAATTTGTTTCTTCATGGCGTGACATCAAAGTTCGCCATGCCGCTGGTGTCACACCCTTTTGCGAAAAGTCACAGTTTTCACTGTAACCCAAGACCAACTCCTTAAGGCTTTCCTGGAGAAATTTGAGGCTGCAGATGTCACCCATCACAATACTGTACCCCAAAGTGTAAAACATGACATTTCCTGTTCCCACTAGGTGGCGCTGTCCCTGGTGTCAAATATGGCAGTTGAAATATGTTCAGGGGTGGAGCCTTATCATATGTGTTCACTTTGGTCAAGGTCAGAAAATGTATGACAAAATGAGAGGCAATAAGATTTTCATGGCGAGTCATCGAAATTCGCCATGGCGCCACGGCCTCATAGTATTGTGAAAACTCAAAAGCTCCGCAATTTAACATGGCACAAGGGTGTAGTTGACACTGACCAAATATGAAGGTTATGAAATCAAACCCCAAGGAGGAGTTCGCAAAAGTTCGAGACATGGAAATGGCAAAATTAGAGCCAAAATGTCACCTTCTCTTCCAAATGGCGGACTTCCTGTTGGGTTTGCGTCAATGGGCCCACTGACTTTTTTGTTCGTCTTGGCATGATACACATGTGTGCCAAATTTCATACATGTAGCTCAAACGATGTGGTCGTAGGGCTGCATTTAACAAGGCATAGGTGGCGCTCTAGAGCCATTTCCCAGTGCTCATATGTAAAACCATTAAAATACAAAATTTTTCACCAGACCTGACGCGTGTGCAAAATTTCATGAGTTTTTGAGCATGTTTAGGCCCTCAAAAAGGCCCTTGTTTCGCCTGAATAATAATAATAATAATAATAATAATAATAATAATAAGAAACGGAGCAGATACAATAGGGCCTTCGCACTCTCGGTGCTCGGGCCCTAATAATAATAAGAAACGGAGCAGATACAATAGGGCCTTCGCACTCTCGGTGCTCGGGCCCTAATAAGAAACGGAGCAGATACAATAGGGCCTTCGCACTCTCGGTGCTCGGGCCCTAATAATAATAATAATAATAATAATAATAATAAGAAACGGAGCAGATACAATAGGGCCTTCGCACTCTCAGTGCTCGGGCCCTAATTAAAGCTGCAAGCAGCGTTATGAGGGCCCTCGCACCCCCGGCGCGTCGAGCCACGCCCAACACCTAAAACCAGCACGTCCGATCTGATGTCACATTGATGGAATTCATGCATTTAACCACCAGCTAACATTTCAACTCATTCATTCATGATTAGTTAGTCGTTCCACTAGGTGGCGCTCTAACCATTATGTACAAATGGCATAACAAACACTTCCAAGCTCGAGTCTCATCACACCTGAGATGTTTGGGAGAGATTGGACATTGTGTTTTTGAGTGACAGCAGATTACTGCTTTTTGGCGAGTGATTGAAAGTTTAAGTGCCGCCATAACCACCCCGTTTCCCTGGACGTAAAAAACTTCGCAATTTAACATCACAAAGGTCTTTAGATTCCACAAACTGCAGATCGGTCCAATCTGATGAAATCCCTTGGAGGAGTTCGTCAAAGTACGGTGCCTGAAAAGATGGGAAAATGTCGCCAAAATTACACATTAACTTTAAAATGGCTGACTTCCTGTTGGATTTGGGATATTGCTCCAAGAGACTTTTTTGTACATCTTAAGATCTTCCATAAGCTTACCAAGTTTCAGACTCATAGATAAAACACAGAGTAGGGGCTGATATTTTGGGATTTTGTAGGGGGCGCTGTGGAGCCATTTTGCGCTATTCAAGGAAAATGGTTACATAACAACAAAGCCTTCATCACATTGGAGGCGTGGGCCAAGTTTAAAGCCTCTATAAACTTTGCAAGCCCCTCAAAAGTAACTTCATCTTTCATGTTGAACAGCGTTGCCACCAGGGTGCGCCGTTCAGTTTAAAGTCACATTTTTTGCACTGAAGCATCACAAGGGACTGATGGTGATATTCACCGCTTTTGAGGTGGCCACGATGAACCTGTGAAAATCAGTACAACAAAATTAAAGCCATGACATTTCCTGTTGCCACTAGGTGGCGCTGTCCGTATTTCCGACAATGGGCACATCAATCTGTTCAGGGCGCGTCTGACATCATGCCTGTAAAGTCTGGTACTGATCAGACTGGATTTCATTGAGTTATACTAATTTGTTTCTTCATGGCGTGACATCAAAGTTCGCCATGCTTCTGGGGTCACAACCTTTCGCGAAAACTCACAGTTTTCACTGTAACCCAAGACCAACTCCTTAAGGCTTTTCTGGAGAAATTTGAGGCTGCAGATGTCACCCATCACTATACTGTACCCCAAAGTGTAAAACATGACATTTCCTGTTCCCACTAGGTGGCGCTGTCCTTGATGTCAAATATGGCAGTTGAAATATGTCCAGGGGTGGAGCCTTATCATATGTGTTCACTTTGGTCAAGGTCAGAAAATGTATGACAAAATGAGAGGCAATAAGATTTTCATGGCGAGTCATCGAAATTCGCCATGGCGCCACGGCCTCATAGTATTGTGAAAACTCAAAAGCTCCGCAATTTAACATGGCACAAGGGTGTAGTTGACACTGTCCAAATTTGAAGTTTATAGGACCAAATCCCAAGGAGGAGTTCGTTAAAGTTCGAGGCATGGAAATGGCAAAATTAGAGCCAAAATGTCACCTTCTCTTCCAAATGGCGGACTTCCTGTTGGGTTTGCGTCAATGGGCCCACAGACTTTTTTGTTCGTCTTGGAATGATACACATGTGTGCCAAATTTCATACATGTAGCTCAAACCATGTGGTCGTAGGGCTGCATTTAACAAGGCATAGGTGGCGCTCTAGAGCCATTTCCCAGTGCTCATATGTAAAACCATTAAAATACAAAATTTTTCACCAGACCTGGCATGTGTGCAAAATTTCATGAGTTTTTGAGCATGTTTAGGCCCTCAAAAAGGCCCTTGTTTCGCCTGAATAATAATAATAATAATAATTAAAGCTGCAAGCAGCGTTATGAGGGCCCTCGCACCCTGGCGCGTCGAGCCACGCCCAACACCTAAAACCAGCACGTCCGATGTGATGTCACATTGATGGAATTCATGCATTTAACCACCAGCTAACATTTCAAGTCATTCATTCATGATTAGTTAGTCGTTCCACTAGGTGGCGCTCTAACCATCATGTACAAATGGCATAACAAACATTTCCGAGCTCGAGTCTCATCACGCCTATGAGCTTTGGGAGAGATTGGACATTGTGTCTTTGAGTGACAGCAGATTACTGCTTTTTGGCGAGTGATTGAAACTCTACGTGCCGCCATGACCACCCCGTTTCCCTGAATGTAAAAAGCTTCGCAATTTAACATCACAAAGGTCTTTAGATTCCACACACAGGAGATCGCATCAATCTGATGAAATCCCTTGGAGGAGTTCGTCAAAGAAGGGTGCCTGAAAAGAGGGGAAAATGTTGCCAAAATTGCACATTAATTTTAAAATGGCTGACTTCCTGTTGGATTTGGGATATTGCTCCAAGAGACTTTTTTGTACATCTTGATATCTCCTATAAGCTTACCAGGTTTCAGAATCATACATAGAACACAGAGCAGGGGCTGTGGTTTTGAAATTTTGTAGGGGGCGCTGTGGAGCCATTTCGCGCTATTCAATGAAAATGATCACATGCCAACAAAGCCTTCATCCATTTGGAGGTGTGTGCCAAATTTCAAGCCTCTATAAACTTGCCAAGACCCTCAAAAGCCACTTCATCTTTCATGTTGAACAGCGTTGCCACCAGGGTGCGCCGTTCAGTTTAAACTCACAATTTTTGCACTGAAGCATCACGAGGGACTGATGGTGATATTCACCGCTTTTGAGGTGGCCAAGATGAACCTGTGAAAATCAGTACAACAAAATTAAAGCCATGACATTTCCTGTTGCCACTAGGTGGCGCTGTCCGTATTTCCGACAATGGGCACATCAATCTGTTCAGGGCGGGTCTGACATCATGCCTGTAAAGTCTGGTACTGATCAGACTGGATTTCATTGAGTTATACTAATTTGTTTCTTCATGGCGTGACATCAAAGTTCGCCATGCTGCTGGGGTCACACCCTTTCGCGAAAACTCACAGTTTTCACTGTAACCCAAGACCAACTCCTTAAGGCTTTCCTGGAGAAATTTGAGGCTGCAGATGTCACCCATCACTATACTGTACCCCAAAGTGTAAAACATGACATTTCCTGTTCCCACTAGGTGGCGCTGTCCTTGATGTCAAATATGGCAGTTGAAATATGTTCAGGGGTGGAGCCTTATCATATGTGTGCTGTTTGGTCCAGATCGGAACATGTATGACAGAATGAGAGGCAATAAGATTTTCATGGCGAGTCATCGAAATTCGCCATGGCGCCACGGCCTCATAGTATTGTGAAAACTCAAAAGCTCCGCAATTTAACATGGCACAAGGGTGTAGTTGACACTGTCCAAATTTGAAGCTTATAGGACCAAATCCCAAGGAGGAGTTCGTTAAAGTTCGAGGCATGGAAATGGCAAAATTAGAGCCAAAATGTCACCTTCTCTTCCAAATGGCGGACTTCCTGTTGGGTTTGCGTCAATGGGCCCACAGACTTTTTTGTTCGTCTTGGCATGATACACATGTGTGCCAAATTTCATACGTGTAGCTGAAACGATGTGGTCGTAGGGCTGCATTTAACAAGGCATAGGTGGCGCTGTAGAGCCATTTCCCAGTGCTCATATGTAAAACCATTAAAATACAAAATTTTTCACCAGACCTGGCATGTGTGCAAAATTTCATGAGTTTTTGAGCATGTTTAGGCCCTCAAAAAGGCCCTTGTTTTGCCTGAATAATAATAATAATAATAATAATAATAATTAAAGCTGCAAGCAGCGTTATGAGGGCCCTCGCACCCCCGGCGCGTCGAGCCACGCCCAACACCTAAAACCAGCGCGTCCGATCTGATGTCACATTGATGGAATTCATGCATTTAACCATCAGCTAACATTTAAACTCATTCATTCATGATTAGTTAGTCGTTCCACTAGGTGGCGCTCTAACCATTATGTACAAATGGCATAACAAACATTTCCGAGCTCGAGTCTCATCACGCCTATGAGCTTTGGGAGAGATTGGACATTGTGTCTTTGAGTGACAGCAGATTACTGCTTTTTGGCGAGTGATTCAAACTCCACGTGCCGCCATTACAACCCCGTTTCCCTGAACGTAAAAACCTTCGCAATTTAACATCACAAAGGTCTTTAGATTCCTCACACTGGAGATTGAACCAATCTGATGAAATCCCTTGGAGGAGTTCGTCAAAGAAGGGTGCCTGGAAAGAGGGCAAAATGTTGCCAAAATTGCACATTCATTTTAAAATGGCTGACTTCCTGTTGGATTTGGGATATTGCTCCAAGAGACTTTTTTGTACATCTTGATATCTCCTATAAGCTTACCAGGTTTCAGACTCATACATAAAACACAGAGCAGGGGCTGTGGTTTTGAAAGTTTGTAGGGGGCGCTGTGGAGCCACTTCGCACTATTTAATGAAAATGATCACATGACAACAAAGCCTTCATCCATTTGGAGGTGTGTGCTAAATTTAAAGCCTCTATATTCTTTCCAAGCCCCTCAAAAGCCACTTCATCTTTCATGTTGAACAGCGTTGCCACCAGGGTGCGCCGTTCAGTTTAAAGTCACAATTTTTGCACTGAAGCATCACGAGGGACTGATGGGGATATTCACCGCTTTTGAGGTGGCCACGATGAACCTGTGAAAATCAGTACAACAAAATTAAAGCCATGACATTTCCTGTTGCCACTAGGTGGCGCTGTCCGTATTTCCGACAATGGGCACATCAATCTGTTCAGGGCGGGTCTGACATCATGCCTGTAAAGTCTGGTACTGATCAGACTGGATTTCATTGAGTTATACTAATTTGTTTCTTCATGGCGTGACATCAAAGTTCGCCATGCTGCTGGGGTCACACCCTTTCGCGAAAACTCACAGTTTTCACTGTAACCCAAGACCAACTCCTTAAGGCTTTCCTGGAGAAATTTGAGGCTGCAGATGTCACCCATCACTATACTGTACCCCAAAGTGTAAAACATGACATTTCCTGTTCCCACTAGGTGGCGCTGTCCTTGATGTCAAATATGGCAGTTGAAATATGTTCAGGGGTGGAGCCTTATCATATGTGTTCACTTTGGTCAAGGTCAGAAAATGTATGACAAAATGAGAGGCAATAAGATTTTCATGGCGAGTCATCGAAATTCGCCATGGCGCCACGGCCTCATGGTATTGTGAAAACTCAAAAGCTCCGCAATTTAACATGGCCCAGGTGTGTAGTTGACACTGACCAAAGATGAAGCTTATACGACCAAATCCCAAGGAGGAGTTCGAAAAAGTTCGAGGCATGGAAACGGCAAAATTAGAGCCAAAATGTCACCTTCACATCCAAATGGCGGACTTCCTGTTGGGTTTGCGTCAATGGGCCCACAGACTTTTTTGTTCGTCTTGGCATGATACATATGTGTGCCAAATTTCATACATGTAGCTCAAACGATGTGGTCGTAGGGCTGCATTTAACAAGGCATAGGTGGCGCTCTAGAGCCATTTCCCAGTGCTCATATGTAAAACCATTAAAATACAAAATTTTTCACCAGACCTGGCATGTGTGCAAAATTTCATGAGTTTTTGAGCATGTTTAGGCCCTCAAAAAGGCCCTTGTTTCGCCTGAATAATAATAATAATAATAATAATTAAAGCTGCAAGCAGCGTTATGAGGGCCCTCGCACCCCCGGCACGTCGAGCCACTGCCAACACCTCAAACCGGCACGTCCGATGTGATGTCACATTGATGGATTTCATGCTTTTAATCACCAGCTAACATTTCATCTTATTCAACCAGGATTATAGTCATGCCACTAGGTGGCGCTCTAACTATTATTGACAAATAGCATAACAAACATTTCCAAGCTCGAGTCTCATCACACCTGCGACCTTTGGGAGAGATTGGACATTGTGTTTTTTAGTGACAGCAGATTACTGCTTTTTGCGAGTGATTGAAACTCTACGTGCCGCCATGACCACCCCGTTTCCCTGAACGGAAAAAGCTTCGCAATTTAACATCACAAAGGTCTTTAGATTCTACACACTGAAAAATGCTTCAATATGATGAAATCCCTTGGAGGAGTTCGTCAAAGTATGAGGCCTGAAAAGGGGGGAAAATGTCATCAAAATTACACATTAATTTTAAAATGGCTGACTTCCTGTTGGATTTGGGATATTGCTCCAAGAGACTTTTTTGTACATCTTGATATCTTACACAAGCTTACCAAGTGTCAGACTCATAGATGAAACACAGAGCAGGGGCTGATGTTTTGAAATATTGTAGGGGGCGCTGTGGAGCCATTTCGCGCTAATCAATGAAAATGATCACATGCCAACAAAGCGTTCATCCATTTGGAGGTGTGTGCCAAATTTCAAGCCTCTATAAACTTTCCAAGACCCTCAAAAGCCACTTCATCTTTCATGGTGAACCGCGTTACCACCAGGGTGCGCCGTTCAGTTTAAAGTCACAATTTTTGCACTGAAGCATCACGAGGGACTGATGTTGATATTCACCGCTTTTGAGGTGGCCACGATGAACCTGTGAAAATCAGTACAACAAAATTAAAGCCATGACATTTCCTGTTGCCACTAGGTGGCGCTGTCCGTATTTCCGACAATGGGCACATCAATCTGTTCAGGGCGGGTCTGACATCATGCCTGTAAAGTCTGGTACTGATCAGACTGGATTTCATTGAGTTATACTAATTTGTTTCTTCATGGCGTGACATCAAAGTTCGCCATGCTGCTGGGGTCACACCCTTTCGTGAAAAGTCACAGTTTTCACTGTAACCCAAGACCAACTCCTTAAGGCTTTCCTGG
Source organism: Aulonocara sp. 'chitande type north' Nkhata Bay (assembly GCF_057382095.1). Lineage (NCBI taxonomy): Eukaryota > Metazoa > Chordata > Actinopteri > Cichliformes > Cichlidae > Aulonocara > Aulonocara sp. 'chitande type north' Nkhata Bay. The sequence continues at coordinate 13,857,595 of NC_141346.1, forward strand.
AGAAATTTGAGGCTGCAGATGTCACCCATCACAATACTGTACCCCAAAGTGTAAAACATGACATTTCCTGTTCCCACTAGGTGGCGCTGTACCTGGTGTCAAATATGGCAGTTGAAATATGTTCAGGGGTGGAGCCTTATCATATGTGTTCACTTTGGTCAAGGTCAGAAAATGTATGACAAAATGAGAGGCAATAAGATTTTCATGGCGAGTCATCGAAATTCGCCATGGCGCCACGGCCTCATAGTATTGTGAAAACTCAAAAGCTCCGCAATTTAACATGGCACAAGGGTGTAGTTGACACTGACCAAATATGAAGGTTATGAAATCAAACCCCAAGGAGGAGTTCGCAAAAGTTCGAGGCATGGAAATGGCAAAATTAGAGCCAAAATGTCACCTTCTCTTCCAAATGGCGGACTTCCTGTTGGGTTTGCGTCAATGGGCCCACAGACTTTTTTGTTCGTCTTGGCATGATACATATGTGTGCCAAATTTCATACATGTAGCTCAAACGATGTGGTCGTAGGGCTGCATTTAACAAGGCATAGGTGGCGCTCTAGAGCCATTTCCCAGTGCTCATATGTAAAACCATTAAAATACAAAATTTTTCACCAGACCTGGCATGTGTGCAAAATTTCATGAGTTTTTGAGCATGTTTAGGCCCTCAAAAAGGCCCTTGTTTCGCCTGAATAATAATAATAATAATAATAATTAAAGCTGCAAGCAGCGTTATGAGGGCCCTCGCACCCCCGGCGCGTTGAGCCACGCCCAACACCTAAAACCAGCACGTCCGATCTCATGTCACATTGATGGAATTCATGCATTTAACCACCAGCTAACATTTCAACTCATTCATTCATGATTTGTTAGTCGTTCCACTAGGTGGCGCTCTAACCATTATGCACAAATGGCATAACAAACATTTCCGAGCTCGAGTCTCATCACGCCTATGAGCTTTGGGAGAGATTGGACATTGTGTTTTTGAGTGACAGCAGATTACTGCTTTTTGGCGAGTGATTGAAACTCCACGTGCCGCCATGACCACCCCGTTTCCTTGAACGTAAAAAGCTTCGCAATTTAACATCACAAAGGTCTTTAGATTCCACACACAGGAGATCGCATCAATCTGATGAAATCCCTTGGAGGAGTTCGTCAAAGAACGGTGCCTGGAAAGAGGGGAAAATGTTGCCAAAATTGCACATTAATTTTAAAATGGCTGACTTCCTGTTGGATTTGGGATATTGCTCCAAGAGACTTTTTTGTACATCTTGATATCTCCTATAAGCTTACCAGGTTTCAGACTCATACATAAAACACAGAGCTGGGGCTGTGGTTTTGAAATTTTGTAGGGGGCGCTGTGGAGCCATTTCGCGCTATTCAATAAAAATGATCACATGACAACAAAGCCTTCATCCATTTGGAGGGGTGTGCTAAATTTAAAGCCTCTATATACTTTCCAAGCCCCTCAAAAGCCACTTCATCTTTCATGGTGGACCGCGTTGCCACCAGGGTGCGCCGTTCAGTTTAAAGTCACAATTTTTGCACTGAAGCATCACGAGGGACTGATGTTGATATTCACCGCTTTTGAGGTGGCCACGATGAACCTGTGAAAATCAGTACAACAAAATTAAAGCCATGAAATTTCCTGTTGCCACTAGGTGGCGCTGTCCGTATTCCCGACAATGGGCACATCAATCTGTTCAGGGCGGGTCTGACATCATGCCTGTAAAGTCTGGTACTGAACAGACTGGATTTCATTGAGTTATACTAATTTGTTTCTTCATGGCGTGACATCAAAGTTCGCCATGCTGCTGGGGTCACACCCTTTTGCGAAAAGTCACAGTTTTCACTGTAACCCAAGACCAACTCCTTAAGGCTTTGCTGGAGAAATTTGAGGCTGCAGGTGTCACCCATCACTATACTGTACCCCAAAGTGTAAAACATGACATTTCCTGTTCCCACTAGGTGGCGCTGTCCCTGGTGTCAAATATGGCAGTTGAAATATGTTCAGGGGTGGAGCCTTATCATATGTGTTCACTTTGGTCAAGGTCAGAAAATGTATGACAAAATGAGAGGCAATAAGATTTTCATGGCGAGTCATCGAAATTCGCCATGGCGCCACGGCCTCATAGTATTGTGAAAACTCAAAAGCTCCGCAATTTAACATGGCCCAGGTGTGTAGTTGACACTGACCAAAGATGAAGCTTATACAACCAAATCCCAAGGAGGAGTTCGCAAAAGTTCGAGGCATGGAAATGGCAAAATTAGAGCCAAAATGTCACCTTCTCTTCCAAATGGCGGACTTCCTGTTGGGTTTGCATCAATGGGCCCACAGACTTTTTTGTTCGACTCGGCATGATACACATGTGTGCCAAATTTCATACATGTAGCTGAAACGATGTGGTCGTAGGGCTGCATTTAACAAGGCATAGGTGGCGCTGTAGAGCCATTTCCCAGTGCTCATATGTAAAACCATTAAAATACAAAATTTTTCACCAGACCTGGCATGTGTGCAAAATTTCATGAGTTTTTGAGCATGTTTAGGCCCTCAAAAAGGCCCTTGTTTTGCCTGAATAATAATAATAATAATAATAATAATAATAAGAAACGGAGCAGATACAATAGGGCCTTCGCACTCTCGGTGCTCGGGCCCTAATAATAAGAAACGGAGCAGATACAATAGGGCCTTCGCACTCTCGGTGCTCGGGCCCTAATAATAATAATAAGAAACGGAGCAGATACAATAGGGCCTTCGCACTCTCAGTGCTCGGGCCCTAATAATAATAAGAAACGGAGCAGATACAATAGGGCCTTCGCACTCTCGGTGCTCGGGCCCTAATAATAATAATAATAATAATAATAATAATAAACAGAGCAATTACAATAGGGCCTTCGCACTGTCAGTGCTCGGGCCCTAATAATAATAATAATAATAAGAAGAAGAAACGGAGCAGATACAATAGGGCCTTCGCACTCTCGGTGCTCGGGCCCTAATAAGAAACGGAGCAGATACAATAGGGCCTTCGCACTCTCAGTGCTCGGGCCCTAATTAAAGCTGCAAGCAGCGTTATGAGGGCCCTCGCACCCCCGGCACGTCGAGCCACTGCCAACACCTCAAACCGGCACGTCCGATGTGATGTCACATTGATGGATTTCATGCTTTTAATCACCAGCTAACATTTCATCTTATTCAACCAGGATTATAGTCATGCCACTAGGTGGCGCTCTAACCATTATTGACAAATAGCATAACAAACATTTCCAAGCTCGAGTCTCATCACACCTGCGACCTTTGGGAGAGATTGGACATTGTGTTTTTTAGTGACAGCAGATTACTGCTTTTTGCGAGTGATTGAAACTCTACGTGCCGCCATGACCACCCTGTTTCCCTGAACGGAAAAAGCTTCGCAATTTAACATCACAAAGGTCTTTAGATTCTACACACTGAAGAATGCTTCAATATGATGAAATCCCTTGGAGGAGTTCGTCAAAGTATGAGGCCTGAAAAGGGGGGAAAATGTCATCAAAATTACACATTAATTTTAAAATGGCTGACTTCCTGTTGGATTTGGGATATTGCTCCAAGAGACTTTTTTGTACACCTTGATATCTTACACAAGCTTACCAAGTGTCAGACTCATAGATGAAACACAGAGCAGGGGCTGATGTTTTGAAATATTGTAGGGGGCGCTGTGGAGCCATTTTGCGCTATTCAAGGAAAATGGTTACATAACAACAATGCCTTCATCCATTTGGAGGTGTGTGCCAAATTTCAAGCCTCTATAAACTTTCCAAGCCCCTCAAAAGCCACTTCATCTTTCATGATGAACCGCGTTGCCACCAGGGTGCGCCGTTCAGTTTAAAGTCACAATTTTTGCACTGAAGCATCACGAGGGACTGATGGTGATATTCACCGCTTTTGAGGTGGCCACGATCAACCTGTGAAAATCAGTACAACAAAGTTAAAGCCATGACATTTCCTGTTGCCACTAGGTGGCGCTGTCCGTATTTCCGACAATGGGCACATCAATCTGTTCAGGGCGGGTCTGACATCATGCCTGTAAAGTCTGGTACTGATCAGACTGGATTTCATTGAGTTATACTAATTTGTTTCTTCATGGCGTGACATCAAAGTTCGCCATGCTGCTGGGGTCACACCCTTTCGTGAAAAGTCACAGTTTTCACTGTAACCCAAGACCAACTCCTTAAGGCTTTCCTGGAGAAATTTGAGGCTGCAGATGTCACCCATCACAATACTGTACCCCAAAGTGTAAAACATGACATTTCCTGTTCCCACTAGGTGGCGCTGTCCTTGATGTGAAATATGGCAGTTGAAATATGTTCAGGGGTGGAGCCTTATCATATGTGTGCTCTTTGGTCCAGATCGGAACATGTATGACAGAATGAGAGGCAATAAGATTTTCATGGCGAGTCATCAAAATTCGCCATGGCGCCACGGCCTCATACTAGTGTGAAAACTCAAAAGCTCCGCAATTTAACATGGCACAAGGGTGTAGTTGACACTGTCCAAATTTGAAGCTTATAGGATCAAATCCCAAGGAGGAGTTCGTTAAAGTTCGAGGCATGGAAATGGCAAAATTAGAGCCAAAATGTCACCTTCTCTTCCAAATGGCGGACTTCCTGTTGGGTTTGCGTCAATGGGCCCACAGACTTTTTTGTTCGACTCGGCATGATACACATGTGTGCCAAATTTCATACATGTAGCTCAAACGATGTGGTCGTAGGGCTGCATTTAACAAGGCATAGGTGGCGCTGTAGAGCCATTTCCCAGTGCTCATATGTAAAACCATTAAAATACAAAATTTTTCACCAAACCTGGCATGTGTGCAAAATTTCATGAGTTTTTGAGCATGTTTAGGCCCTCAAAAAGGCCCTTGTTTGGGGTGAATAATAATAATAATAATAATAATTAAAGCTGCAAGCAGCGTTATGAGGGCCCTCGCACCCTGGCGTGTCGAGCCACGCCCAACACCTAAAACCAGCACGTCCAATGTGATGTCACATTGATGGAATTCATGCATTTAACCACCAGCTAACATTTCATCTCATTGAACCATGATTATAGTCGTCCCACTAGGTGGCGCTCTAACTATTACTGACAAATGGCATAACAAACATTTCCGAGCTCGAGTCTCATCACACCTGCGACGTTTGGGAGAGATTGGATATTGTGTTTTTGAGTGACAGCAGATTACTGCTTTTTGGCGAGTGATTGAAACTCTAAGTGCCGCCATGACCACCCCGTTTCCCTGAACGTAAAAAGCTTCGCAATTTAACATCACAAAGGTCTTTAGATTCCACAAACTTCAGATCGGTCCAATCTGATGAAATCCCTTGGAGGAGTTCGTCAAAGTATGAAGCCTGAAAAGAGGGGAAAATGTCGCCAAAATTACACATTAATTTTAAAATGGCTGACTTCCTGTTGGATTTGGGATATTGCTCCAAGAGACTTTTTTGTACATCTTAATATCTTCCATGAGCTTACCAAGTTTCAGACTCATAGATAAAACACAGAGCAGGGGCTGATATTTTGAATCTTTGTAGGGGGCGCTGTGGAGCAATTTCGCGCTATTCAATGAAAATGATCACATGACAACAAAGCCTTCATACATTTGGGGGTGTGTGCCAAATTTAAAGCCTCTATAAACTTTCCAAGCCCCTCAAAAGCCACTTCATCTTTCATGTTGAACCGCGTTGCCACCAGGGTGCGCCGTTCAGTGTAAAGTCACAATTTTTGCACTGAAGCATCACGAGGGACTGATGGTGATATTCACCGCTTTTGAGGTGGCCACGATGAACCTGTGAAAATCAGTACAACAAAATTAAAGCCATGACATTTCCTGTGGCCACTAGGTGGCGCTGTCCGTATTTCCGACAATGGGCACGTCAATCTGTTCAGGGCGGGTCTGACATCATGCCTGTAAAGTCTGGTACTGATCAGACTGGATTTCATTGAGTTATACTAATTTGTTTCTTCATGGCGTGACATCAAAGTTCGCCATGCTGCTGGGGTCACACCCTTTTGCGAAAAGTCACAGTTTTCACGGTAACCCAAGACCAACTCCTTAAGGCTTTCCTGGAGAAATTTGAGGCTGCAGGTGTCACCCATCACAATACTGTACCCCAAAGTGTAAAACATGACATTTCCTGTTCCCACTAGGTGGCGCTGTCCCTGGTGTCAAATATGGCAGTTGAAATATGTTCAGGGGTGGAGCCTTATCATATGTGTTCACTTTGGTCAAGGTCAGAAAATGTATGACAAAATGAGAGGCAATAAGATTTTCATGGCGAGTCATCGAAATTCGCCATGGCGCCACGGCCTCATAGTATTGTGAAAACTCAAAAGCTCCGCAATTTAACATGGCCCAGGTGTGTAGTTGACACTGACCAAAGATGAAGCTTATACAACCAAATCCCAAGGAGGAGTTCGCAAAAGTTCGAGGCATGGAAATGGCAAAATTAGAGCCAAAATGTCACCTTCTCTTCCAAATGGCGGACTTCCTGTTGGGTTTGCGTCAATGGGCCCACAGACTTTTTTGTTCGTCTTGGCATGATACACATGTGTGCCAAATTTCATACATGTAGCTCAAACGATGTGGTCGTAGGGCTGCATTTAACAAGGCATAGGTGGCGCTGTAGAGCCATTTCCCAGTGCTCATATGTAAAACCATTAAAATACAAAATTTTTCACCAGACCTGGCATGTGTGCAAAATTTCATGAGTTTTTGAGCATGTTTAGGCCCTCAAAAAGGCCCTTGTTTCGCCTGAATAATAATAATAATAATAATAATAATAATAATAATAATTAAAGCTGCAAGCAGCGTTATGAGGGCCCTCGCACCCCCGGCACGTCGAGCCACTGCCAACACCTCAAACCGGCACGTCCGATGTGATGTCACATTGATGGATTTCATGCTTTTAATCACCAGCTAACATTTCATCTTATTCAACCAGGATTATAGTCATGCCACTAGGTGGCGCTCTAACTATTATTGACAAATAGCATAACAAACATTTCCAAGCTCGAGTCTCATCACACCTGCGACCTTTGGGAGAGATTGGACATTGTGTTTTTTAGTGACAGCAGATTACTGCTTTTTGCGAGTGATTGAAACTCTACGTGCCGCCATGACCACCCCGTTTCCCTGAACGGAAAAAGCTTCGCAATTTAACATCACAAAGGTCTTTAGATTCTACACACTGAAGAATGCTTCAATATGATGAAATCCCTTGGAGGAGTTCGTCAAAGTATGAGGCCTGAAAAGGGGGGAAAATGTCATCAAAATTACACATTAATTTTAAAATGGCTGACTTCCTGTTGGATTTGGGATATTGCTCCAAGAGACTTTTTTGTACATCTTGATATCTTACACAAGCTTACCAAGTGTCAGACTCATAGATGAAACACAGAGCAGGGGCTGATGTTTTGAAATATTGTAGGGGGCGCTGTGGAGCCATTTCGCGCTATTCAATGAAAATGATCACATGCCAACAAAGCGTTCATCCATTTGGAGGTGTGTGCCAAATTTCAAGCCTCTATAAACTTTCCAAGCCCCTCAAAAGCCACTTCATCTTTCATGGTGAACTGCGTTACCACCAGGGTGCGCCGTTCAGTTTAAAGTCACAATTTTTGCACTGAAGCATCACGAGGGACTGATGTTGATATTCACCGCTTTTGAGGTGGCCACGATGAACCTGTGAAAATCAGTACAACAAAATTAAAGCCATGACATTTCCTGTTGCCACTAGGTGGCGCTGTCCGTATTTCCGACAATGGGCACATCAATCTGTTCAGGGCGGGTCTGACATCATGCCTGTAAAGTCTGGTACTGATCAGACTGGATTTCATTGAGTTATACTAATTTGTTTCTTCATGGCGTGACATCAAAGTTCGCCATGCTGCTGGGGTCACACCCTTTCGTGAAAAGTCACAGTTTTCACTGTAACCCAAGACCAACTCCTTAAGGCTTTCCTGGAGAAATTTGAGGCTGCAGATGTCACCCATCACAATACTGTACCCCAAAGTGTAAAACATGACATTTCCTGTTCCCACTAGGTGGCGCTGTACCTGGTGTCAAATATGGCAGTTGAAATATGTTCAGGGGTGGAGCCTTATCATATGTGTTCACTTTGGTCAAGGTCAGAAAATGTATGACAAAATGAGAGGCAATAAGATTTTCATGGCGAGTCATCGAAATTCGCCATGGCGCCACGGCCTCATAGTATTGTGAAAACTCAAAAGCTCCGCAATTTAACATGGCACAAGGGTGTAGTTGACACTGTCCAAATTTGAAGGTTATGAAATGAAACCCCAAGGAGGAGTTCGCAAAAGTTCGAGGCATGGAAATGGCAAAATTAGAGCCAAAATGTCACCTTCTCTTCCAAATGGCGGACTTCCTGTTGGGTTTGCGTCAATGGGCCCACAGACTTTTTTGTTCGTCTTGGCATGATACACATGTGTGCCAAATTTCATACATGTAGCTCAAACGATGTGGTCGTAGGGCTGCATTTAACAAGGCATAGGTGGCGCTGTAGAGCCATTTCCCAGTGCTCATATGTAAAACCATTAAAATACAAAATTTTTCACCAGACCTGGCATGTGTGCAAAATTTCATGAGTTTTTGAGCATGTTTAGGCCCTCAAAAAGGCCCTTGTTTGGGGTGAATAATAATAATAATAATAATAATAATAATAATAATAATAATAATAATAAGAAACGGAGCAGATACAATAGGGCCTTCGCACTCTCGGTGCTCGGGCCCTAATTAAAGCTGCAAGCAGCGTTATGAGGGCCCTCGCACCCCCGGCACGTCGAGCCACTGCCAACACCTCAAACCGGCACGTCCGATGTGATGTCACATTGATGGATTTCATGCTTTTAATCACCAGCTAACATTTCATCTTATTCAACCAGGATTATAGTCATGCCACTAGGTGGCGCTCTAACTATTATTGACAAATAGCATAACAAACATTTCCAAGCTCGAGTCTCATCACACCTGCGACCTTTGGGAGAGATTGGACATTGTGTTTTTTAGTGACAGCAGATTACTGCTTTTTGCGAGTGATTGAAACTCTACGTGCCGCCATGACCACCCCGTTTCCCTGAACGGAAAAAGCTTCGCAATTTAACATCACAAAGGTCTTTAGATTCTACACACTGAAAAATGCTTCAATATGATGAAATCCCTTGGAGGAGTTCGTCAAAGTATGAGGCCTGAAAAGGGGGGAAAATGTCATCAAAATTACACATTAATTTTAAAATGGCTGACTTCCTGTTGGATTTGGGATATTGCTCCAAGAGACTTTTTTGTACATCTTGATATCTTACACAAGCTTACCAAGTGTCAGACTCATAGATGAAACACAGAGCAGGGGCTGATGTTTTGAAATATTGTAGGGGGCGCTGTGGAGCCATTTCGCGCTAATCAATGAAAATGATCACATGCCAACAAAGCGTTCATCCATTTGGAGGTGTGTGCCAAATTTCAAGCCTCTATAAACTTTCCAAGACCCTCAAAAGCCACTTCATCTTTCATGGTGAACCGCGTTACCACCAGGGTGCGCCGTTCAGTTTAAAGTCACAATTTTTGCACTGAAGCATCACGAGGGACTGATGTTGATATTCACCGCTTTTGAGGTGGCCACGATGAACCTGTGAAAATCAGTACAACAAAATTAAAGCCATGACATTTCCTGTTGCCACTAGGTGGCGCTGTCCGTATTTCCGACAATGGGCACATCAATCTGTTCAGGGCGGGTCTGACATCATGCCTGTAAAGTCTGGTACTGATCAGACTGGATTTCATTGAGTTATACTAATTTGTTTCTTCATGGCGTGACATCAAAGTTCGCCATGCTGCTGGGGTCACACCCTTTCGTGAAAAGTCACAGTTTTCACTGTAACCCAAGACCAACTCCTTAAGGCTTTCCTGGAGAAATTTGAGGCTGCAGATGTCACCCATCACAATACTGTACCCCAAAGTGTAAAACATGACATTTCCTGTTCCCACTAGGTGGCGCTGTACCTGGTGTCAAATATGGCAGTTGAAATATGTTCAGGGGTGGAGCCTTATCATATGTGTTCACTTTGGTCAAGGTCAGAAAATGTATGACAAAATGAGAGGCAATAAGATTTTCATGGCGAGTCATCGAAATTCGCCATGGCGCCACGGCCTCATAGTATTGTGAAAACTCAAAAGCTCCGCAATTTAACATGGCACAAGGGTGTAGTTGACACTGACCAAATATGAAGGTTATGAAATCAAACCCCAAGGAGGAGTTCGCAAAAGTTCGAGGCATGGAAATGGCAAAATTAGAGCCAAAATGTCACCTTCTCTTCCAAATGGCGGACTTCCTGTTGGGTTTGCGTCAATGGGCCCACAGACTTTTTTGTTCGTCTTGGCATGATACATATGTGTGCCAAATTTCATACATGTAGCTCAAACGATGTGGTCGTAGGGCTGCATTTAACAAGGCATAGGTGGCGCTCTAGAGCCATTTCCCAGTGCTCATATGTAAAACCATTAAAATACAAAATTTTTCACCAGACCTGGCATGTGTGCAAAATTTCATGAGTTTTTGAGCATGTTTAGGCCCTCAAAAAGGCCCTTGTTTCGCCTGAATAATAATAATAATAATAATAATTAAAGCTGCAAGCAGCGTTATGAGGGCCCTCGCACCCCCGGCGCGTTGAGCCACGCCCAACACCTAAAACCAGCACGTCCGATCTCATGTCACATTGATGGAATTCATGCATTTAACCACCAGCTAACATTTCAACTCATTCATTCATGATTTGTTAGTCGTTCCACTAGGTGGCGCTCTAACCATTATGCACAAATGGCATAACAAACATTTCCGAGCTCGAGTCTCATCACGCCTATGAGCTTTGGGAGAGATTGGACATTGTGTTTTTGAGTGACAGCAGATTACTGCTTTTTGGCGAGTGATTGAAACTCCACGTGCCGCCATGACCACCCCGTTTCCTTGAACGTAAAAAGCTTCGCAATTTAACATCACAAAGGTCTTTAGATTCCACACACAGGAGATCGCATCAATCTGATGAAATCCCTTGGAGGAGTTCGTCAAAGAACGGTGCCTGGAAAGAGGGGAAAATGTTGCCAAAATTGCACATTAATTTTAAAATGGCTGACTTCCTGTTGGATTTGGGATATTGCTCCAAGAGACTTTTTTGTACATCTTGATATCTCCTATAAGCTTACCAGGTTTCAGACTCATACATAAAACACAGAGCTGGGGCTGTGGTTTTGAAATATTGTAGGGGGCGCTGTGGAGCCATTTCGCGCTAATCAATGAAAATGATCACATGCCAACAAAGCGTTCATCCATTTGGAGGTGTGTGCCAAATTTCAAGCCTCTATATACTTTCCAAGCCCCTCAAAAGCCACTTCATCTTTCATGGTGGACCGCGTTGCCACCAGGGTGCGCCGTTCAGTTTAAAGTCACAATTTTTGCACTGAAGCATCACGAGGGACTGATGTTGATATTCACCGCTTTTGAGGTGGCCACGATGAACCTGTGAAAATCAGTACAACAAAATTAAAGCCATGAAATTTCCTGTTGCCACTAGGTGGCGCTGTCCGTATTCCCGACAATGGGCACATCAATCTGTTCAGGGCGGGTCTGACATCATGCCTGTAAAGTCTGGTACTGAACAGACTGGATTTCATTGAGTTATACTAATTTGTTTCTTCATGGCGTGACATCAAAGTTCGCCATGCTGCTGGGGTCACACCCTTTTGCGAAAAGTCACAGTTTTCACTGTAACCCAAGACCAACTCCTTAAGGCTTTGCTGGAGAAATTTGAGGCTGCAGGTGTCACCCATCACTATACTGTACCCCAAAGTGTAAAACATGACATTTCCTGTTCCCACTAGGTGGCGCTGTCCCTGGTGTCAAATATGGCAGTTGAAATATGTTCAGGGGTGGAGCCTTATCATATGTGTTCACTTTGGTCAAGGTCAGAAAATGTATGACAAAATGAGAGGCAATAAGATTTTCATGGCGAGTCATCGAAATTCGCCATGGCGCCACGGCCTCATAGTATTGTGAAAACTCAAAAGCTCCGCAATTTAACATGGCCCAGGTGTGTAGTTGACACTGACCAAAGATGAAGCTTATACAACCAAATCCCAAGGAGGAGTTCGCAAAAGTTCGAGGCATGGAAATGGCAAAATTAGAGCCAAAATGTCACCTTCTCTTCCAAATGGCGGACTTCCTGTTGGGTTTGCATCAATGGGCCCACAGACTTTTTTGTTCGACTCGGCATGATACACATGTGTGCCAAATTTCATACATGTAGCTGAAACGATGTGGTCGTAGGGCTGCATTTAACAAGGCATAGGTGGCGCTGTAGAGCCATTTCCCAGTGCTCATATGTAAAACCATTAAAATACAAAATTTTTCACCAGACCTGGCATGTGTGCAAAATTTCATGAGTTTTTGAGCATGTTTAGGCCCTCAAAAAGGCCCTTGTTTTGCCTGAATAATAATAATAATAATAATAATAATAATAAGAAACGGAGCAGATACAATAGGGCCTTCGCACTCTCGGTGCTCGGGCCCTAATAATAATAAGAAACGGAGCAGATACAATAGGGCCTTCGCACTCTCGGTGCTCGGGCCCTAATAATAATAATAATAATAATAATAAGAAACGGAGCAGATACAATAGGGCCTTCGCACTCTCAGTGCTCGGGCCCTAATAATTAAAGCTGCAAGCAGCGTTATGAGGGCCCTCGCACCCCCGGCACGTCGAGCCACTGCCAACACCTAAAACCAGCACGTCCAATCTGATGTCACATTGATGGAATTCATGCATTTAACCACCAGCTAACATTTCAACTCATTCATTCATGATTAGCTAGTCGTTCCACTAGGTGGCACTCTAACCATTATGTACAAATGGCATAACAAACATTTCCGAACTCGAGTCTCATTATGCCTGCGACCTTTGGGTAAGATTGGACATTGTGTTTTTGAGTAACAGCAGATTAATGCGTTTTGGCGAGTGATTGAGAGTCTACGTGCCGCCATAACCACCCCGTTTCCCTGAACGTAAAAAGCTTCGCAATTTAACAACACAAAGGTCTTTGGATTCCACACACTGAAGAATAGTGCAATCTGATGAAATCCCTTGGAGGAGTTCGTCAAAGAACGATGCCTGAAAAGATGGGAAAATGTTGCCAAAATTGCACATTAATTTTAAAATGGCTGACTTCCTGTTGGATTTGGGATATTGCTCCAAGAGACTTTTTTGTACATCTTGATATCTCCTATAAGCTTACCAGGTTTCAGACTCATAGATGAAACACAGAGCTGGGGCTGTGGTTTTGAAATTTCGTAGGGGGCGCTGTGGAGCCATTTCGCGCTATTCAATGAAAATGATCACATGACAACAAAGCCTTCATCCATTTGGAGGTGTGTGCCAAATTTCAAGCCTCTATATACTTTCCAAGCCCCTCAAAAGCCACTTCATCTTTCATGATGAACCGCGTTGCCACCAGGGTGCGCCGTTCAGTTTAAAGTCACAATTTTTGCACTGAAGCATCACGAGGGACTGATGGTGATATTCACCGCTTTTGAGGTGGCCACGATGAACCTGTGAAAATCAGTACAACAAAATTAAAGCCATGACATTTCCTGTTGCCACTAGGTGGCGCTGTCCGTATTTCCGACAATGGGCACATCAATCTGTTCAGGGCGGGTCTGACATCATGCCTGTAAAGTCTGGTACTGATCAGACTGGATTTCATTGAGTTATACTAATTTGTTTCTTCATGGTGTGACATCAAAGTTCGCCATGCTGCTGGGGTCACACCCTTTCGCGAAAACTCACAGTTTTCACTGTAACCCAAGACCAACTCCTTAAGGCTTTCCTGGAGAAATTTGAGGCTGCAGATGTCACCCATCACTATACTGTACCCCAAAGTGTAAAACATGACATTTCCTGTTCCCACTAGGTGGCGCTGTCCTTGATGTCAAATATGGCAGTTGAAATATGTTCAGGGGAGGAGCCTTATCATATGTGTGCTCTTTGGTCCAGATCGGAACATGTATGACAGAATGAGAGGCAATAAGATTTTCATGGCGAGTCATCGAAATTCGCCATGGCGCCACGGCCTCATAGTATTGTGAAAACTCAAAAGCTCCGCAATTTAACATGGCACAAGGGTGTAGTTGACACTGTCCAAATTTGAAGCTTATACGACCAAATCCCAAGGAGGAGTTCGTTAAAGTACAAGGCATGGAAACGGTAAAATCAGAGCCAAAATGTCACCTTCAATCCAAAATGGCGGACTTCCTGTTAGGTTTGCGTCAATGGGCCCACAGACTTTTTTGTTCGTCTTGGCATGATACACATGTGTGCCAAATTTCATACATGTAGCTCAAACGATGTGGTCGTAGCGCTGCATTTAACAAGGCATAGGTGGCGCTCTAGAGCCATTTCCCAGTGCTCATATGTAAAACCATTAAAATACGTAAATTTTCACCAGACCTGACGCGTGCGCAAAATTTCAAGAGTTTTCGAGCATGTTTAGGCCCTCAAAAGGCCGATTCATTTGCCGGAATAATAATAATAATAATAATTAAAGCTGCAAGCAGCGTTATGAGGGCCCTCGCACCCCCGGCACGTCGAGCCACTGCCAACACCTCAAACCGGCACGTCCGATGTGATGTCACATTGATGGATTTCATGCTTTTAATCACCAGCTAACATTTCATCTTATTCAACCAGGATTATAGTCATGCCACTAGGTGGCACTCTAACCATTATTGACAAATAGCATAACAAACATTTCCAAGCTCGAGTCTCATCACACCTGCGACCTTTGGGAGAGATTGGACATTGTGTTTTTTAGTGACAGCAGATTACTGCTTTTTGCGAGTGATTGAAACTCTACGTGCCGCCATGACCACCCCGTTTCCCTGAACGGAAAAAGCTTCGCAATTTCACATCACAAAGGTCTTTAGATTCTACACACTGAAGAATGCTTCAATATGATGAAATCCCTTGGAGGAGTTCGTCAAAGTATGAGGCCTGAAAAGGGGGGAAAATGTCATCAAAATTACACATTAATTTTAAAATGGCTGACTTCCTGTTGGATTTGGGATATTGCTCCAAGAGACTTTTTTGTACATCTTGATATCTTACACAAGCTTACCAAGTGTCAGACTCATAGATGAAACACAGAGCAGGGGCTGATGTTTTGAAATATTGTAGGGGGCGCTGTGGAGCCATTTCGCGCTATTCAATGAAAATGATCACATGCCAACAAAGCGTTCATGAATTTGGAGGTGTGTGCCAAATTTCAAGCCTCTATAAACTTTCCAAGCCCCTCAAAAGCCACTTCATCTTTCATGGTGAACCGCGTTACCACCAGGGTGCGCCGTTCAGTTTAAAGTCACAATTTTTGCACTGAAGCATCACGAGGGACTGATGTTGATATTCACCGCTTTTGAGGTGGCCACGATGAACCTGTGAAAATCAGTACAACAAAATTAAAGCCATGACATTTCCTGTTGCCACTAGGTGGCGCTGTCCGTATTTCCGACAATGGGCACATCAATCTGTTCAGGGCGGGTCTGACATCATGCCTGTAAAGTCTGGTACTGATCAGACTGGATTTCATTGAGTTATACTAATTTGTTTCTTCATGGCGTGACATCAAAGTTCGCCATGCTGCTGGGGTCACACCCTTTCGTGAAAAGTCACAGTTTTCACTGTAACCCAAGACCAACTCCTTAAGGCTTTCCTGGAGAAATTTGAGGCTGCAGATGTCACCCATCACAATACTGTACCCCAAAGTGTAAAACATGACATTTCCTGTTCCCACTAGGTGGCGCTGTACCTGGTGTCAAATATGGCAGTTGAAATATGTTCAGGGGTGGAGCCTTATCATATGTGTTCACTTTGGTCAAGGTCAGAAAATGTATGACAAAATGAGAGGCAATAAGATTTTCATGGCGAGTCATCGAAATTCGCCATGGCGCCACGGCCTCATAGTATTGTGAAAACTCAAAAGCTCCGCAATTTAACATGGCACAAGGGTGTAGTTGACACTGACCAAATATGAAGGTTATGAAATCAAACCCCAAGGAGGAGTTCGCAAAAGTTCGAGGCATGGAAATGGCAAAATTAGAGCCAAAATGTCACCTTCTCTTCCAAATGGCGGACTTCCTGTTGGGTTTGCGTCAATGGGCCCACAGACTTTTTTGTTCGTCTTGGCATGATACATATGTGTGCCAAATTTCATACATGTAGCTCAAACGATGTGGTCGTAGGGCTGCATTTAACAAGGCATAGGTGGCGCTCTAGAGCCATTTCCCAGTGCTCATATGTAAAACCATTGAAATACAAAATTTTTCACCAGACCTGGCATGTGTGCAAAATTTCATGAGTTTTTGAGCATGTTTAGGCCCTCAAAAAGGCCCTTGTTTCGCCTGAATAATAATAATAATAATAATAATAATAATAATAATAAGAAACGGAGCAGATACAATAGGGCCTTCGCACTCTCGGTGCTCGGGCCCTAATTAAAGCTGCAAGCAGCGTTATGAGGGCCCTCGCACCCCCGGCACGTCGAGCCACTGCCAACACCTCAAACCGGCACGTCCGATGTGATGTCACATTGATGGATTTCATGCTTTTAATCACCAGCTAACATTTCATCTTATTCAACCAGGATTATAGTCATGCCACTAGGTGGCGCTCTAACCATTATTGACAAATAGCATAACAAACATTTCCGAGCTTGAGTCTCATCACACCTGCGACCTTTGGGAGAGATTGGACATTGTGTTTTTTAGTGACAGCAGATTACTGCTTTTTGCGAGTGATTGAAACTCTACGTGCCGCCATGACCACCCCGTTTCCCTGAACGGAAAAAGCTTCGCAATTTAACATCACAAAGGTCTTTAGATTCTACACACTGAAGAATGCTTCAATATGATGAAATCCCTTGGAGGAGTTCGTCAAAGTATGAGGCCTGAAAAGGGGGGAAAATGTCATCAAAATTACACATTAATTTTAAAATGGCTGACTTCCTGTTGGATTTGGGATATTGCTCCAAGAGACTTTTTTGTACATCTTGATATCTTACACAAGCTTACCAAGTGTCAGACTCATAGATGAAACACAGAGCAGGGGCTGATGTTTTGAAATATTGTAGGGGGCGCTGTGGAGCCATTTTGCGCTATTCAAGGAAAATGGTTACATAACAACAATGCCTTCATCCATTTGGAGGTGTGTGCCAAATTTCAAGCCTCTATAAACTTTCCAAGCCCCTCAAAAGCCACTTCATCTTTCATGATGAACCGCGTTGCCACCAGGGTGCGCCGTACAGTTTAAAGTCACAATTTTTGCACTGAAGCATCACGAGGGACTGATGGTGATATTCACCGCTTTTGAGGTGGCCACGATCAACCTGTGAAAATCAGTACAACAAAGTTAAAGCCATGACATTTCCTGTTGCCACTAGGTGGCGCTGTCCGTATTTCCGACAATGGGCACGTCAATCTGTTCAGGGCGGGTCTGACATCATGCCTGTAAAGTCTGGTACTGATCAGACTGGATTTCATTGAGTTATACTAATTTGTTTCTTCATGGCGTGACATCAAAGTTCGCCATGCTGCTGGGGTCACACCCTTTTGCGAAAACTCACAGTTTTCACTGTAACCCAAGACCAACTCCTTAAGGCTTTCCTGGAGAAATTTGAGGCTGCAGATGTCACCCATCACTATACTGTACCCCAAAGTGTAAAACATGACATTTCCTGTTCCCACTAGGTGGCGCTGTCCTTGATGTCAAATATGGCAGTTGAAATATGTTCAGGGGTGGAGCCTTATCATATGTGTTCACTTTGGTCAAGGTCAGAAGATGTATGACAAAATGAGAGGCAATAAGATTTTCATGGCGAGTCATCGAAATTCGCCATGGCGCCACGGCCTCATAGTATTGTGAAAACTCAAAAGCTCCGCAATTTAACATGGCACAAGGGTGTAGTTGACACTGTCCAAATTTGAAGTTTATAGGACCAAATCCCAAGGAGGAGTTCGTTAAAGTTCGAGGCATGGAAATGGCAAAATTAGAGCAAAAATGTCACCTTCTCTTCCAAATGGCGGACTTCCTGTTGGGTTTGCGTCAATGGGCCCACAGACTTTTTTGTTCGTCTTGGAATGATACACATGTGTGCCAAATTTCATACATGTAGCTCAAACCATGTGGTCGTAGGGCTGCATTTAACAAGGCATAGGTGGCGCTCTAGAGCCATTTCCCAGTGCTCATAAGTAAAACCATTAAAATACAAAATTTTTCACCAGACCTGGCATGTGTGCAAAATTTCATGAGTTTTTGAGCATGTTTAGGCCCTCAAAAAGGCCCTTGTTTGGGGTGAATAATAATAATAATAATAATTAAAGCTGCAAGCAGCGTTATGAGGGCCCTCGCACCCCCGGCGCGTCGAGCCACGCCCAACACCTAAAACCAGCACCTCCGATCTGATGTCACATTGATGGAATTCATGCATTTAACCACCAGCTAACATTTCATTTGGTTCAACCATGAGTATAGTCGTCCCACTAGGTGGCGCTCTAAACATTATAGACAAAGGGCATAACAAACATTTCCGAGCTCGAGTCTCATCACGCCTGCGACCTTTGGGAGAGATTGGACTTTGTGTCTTTGAGTGACAGCATATTACTGCTTTTTGGCCAGTGATTGAAACTCCACGTGCCGCCATGACCACCCCGTTTCCTTGAACGTAAAAAGCTTCGCAATTTAACATCACAAAGGTCTTTAGATTCCACACACTGGAGAATGGTTCAATATGATGAAATCCCTTGGAGGAGTTCGTCAAAGTATGAAGGCTGAAAAGAGGGGAAAATGTCGCCAAAATTGCACATTAATTTTAAAATGGCTGACTTCCTGTTGGATTTGGGATATTGCTCCAAGAGACTTTTTTGTACATCTTGATATTTTCCATAAGCTTACCAGGTTTCAGACTCATAGATGAAACACAGAGCTGGGGCTGTTGTTTTGAAATTTTGTAGGGGGCGCTGTGGAGCAATTTCGCGCTATTCAATGAAAATGATCACATGACAACAAAGCCTTCATCCATTTGGAGGTGTGGGCCAAATTTCAAGCCTCTATAAACTTGCAAGCCCCTCAAAAGCCACCTCATCTTTCATGTTGAACAGCGTTGCCACCAGGGTGCGCCGTTCAGTTTAAAGTCACAATTTTTGCACTGAAGCATCACGAGGGACTGATGTTGATATTCACCGCTTTTGAGGTGGCCACGATGAACCTGTGAAAATCAGTACAACAAAATTAAAGCCATGACATTTCCTGTTGCCACTAGGTGGCGCTGTACGTATTCCCGACAATGGGCACATCAATCTGTTCAGGGCGGGTCTGACATCATGCCTGTAAAGTCTGGTACTGATCAGACTGGATTTCATTGAGTTATACTAATTTGTTTCTTCATGGCGTGACATCAAAGTTCGCCATGCCGCTGGTGTCACACCCTTTTGCGAAAAGTCACAGTTTTCACTGTAACCCAAGACCAACTCCTTAAGGCTTTCCTGGAGAAATTTGAGGCTGCAGGTGTCACCCATCACTATACTGTACCCCAAAGTGTAAAACATGACATTTCCTGTTCCCACTAGGTGGCGCTGTCCCTGGTGTCAAATATGGCAGTTGAAATATGTTCAGGGGTGGAGCCTTATCATATGTGTTCACTTTGGTCAAGGTCAGAAAATGTATGACAAAATGAGAGGCAATAAGATTTTCATGGCGAGTCATCGAAATTCGCCATGGCGCCACGGCCTCATAGTATTGTGAAAACTCAAAAGCTCCGCAATTTAACATGGCCCAGGTGTGTAGTTGACACTGACCAAAGATGAAGCTTATACAACCAAATCCCAAGGAGGAGTTCGCAAAAGTTCGAGGCATGGAAATGGCAAAATTAGAGCCAAAATGTCACCTTCTCTTCTAAATGGCGGACTTCCTGTTGGGTTTGCATCAATGGGCCCACAGACTTTTTTCTTCGACTCGGCATGATACACATGTGTGCCAAATTTCATACATGTAGCTCAAACCATGTGGTCGTAGGGCTGCATTTAACAAGGCATAGGTGGCGCTGTAGAGCCATTTCCCAGTGCTCATATGTAAAACCATTAAAATACAAAATTTTTCACCAGACCTGGCATGTGTGCAAAATTTCATGAGTTTTTGAGCATGTTTAGGCCCTCAAAAAGGCCCTTGTTTGGGGTGAATAATAATAATAATAATAATTAAAGCTGCAAGCAGCGTTATGAGGGCCCTCGCACCCCCGGCACGTCGAGCCACTGCCAACACCTCAAACCGGCACGTCCGATGTGATGTCACATTGATGGATTTCATGCTTTTAATCACCAGCTAACATTTCATCTTATTCAACCAGGATTATAGTCATGCCACTAGGTGGCGCTCTAACCATTATTGACAAATAGCATAACAAACATTTCCAAGCTCGAGTCTCATCACACCTGCGACCTTTGGGAGAGATTGGACATTGTGTTTTTTAGTGACAGCAGATTACTGCTTTTTGCGAGTGATTGAAACTCTACGTGCCGCCATGACCACCCCGTTTCCCTGAACGGAAAAAGCTTCGCAATTTAACATCACAAAGGTCTTTAGATTCTACACACTGAAGAATGCTTCAATATGATGAAATCCCTTGGAGGAGTTCGTCAAAGTATGAGGCCTGAAAAGGGGGGAAAATGTCATCAAAATTACACATTAATTTTAAAATGGCTGACTTCCTGTTGGATTTGGGATATTGCTCCAAGAGACTTTTTTGTACATCTTGATATCTTACACAAGCTTACCAAGTGTCAGACTCATAGATGAAACACAGAGCAGGGGCTGATGTTTTGAAATATTGTAGGGGGCGCTGTGGAGCCATTTTGCGCTATTCAAGGAAAATGGTTACATAACAACAAAGCCTTCATCCGTTTGGAGGTTTGTGCCAAATTTCAAGCCTCTATAAACTTTCCAAGCCCCTCAAAAGCCACTTCATCTTTCATGATGAACCGCGTTGCCACCAGGGTGCGCCGTTCAGTTTAAAGTCACAATTTTTGCACTGAAGCATCACGAGGGACTGATGGTGATATTCACCGCTTTTGAGGTGGCCACGATCAACCTGTGAAAATCAGTACAACAAAGTTAAAGCCATGACATTTCCTGTTGCCACTAGGTGGCGCTGTCCGTATTTCCGACAATGGGCACATCAATCTGGTCAGGGCGGGTCTGACATCATGCCTATAAAGTCTGGTACTAATCAGACTGGATTTCATGGAGTTATACTAATTTGTTTCTTCATGGCAAGATATCAAAGTTCGCCATGCTGCTGAGGTCACACCCTTTCGTGAAAAGTCACAGTTTTCACTGTACCCCAAGACCAACTCCTTAAGGCTTTCCTGGAGAAATTTGAGGCTGCAGATGTCACCCATCACTATACTGTACCCCAAAGTGTAAAACATGACATTTCCTGTTCCCACTAGGTGGCGCTGTCCTTGATGTCAAATATGGCAGTTGAAATATGTTCAGGGGTGGAGCCTTATCATATGTGTTCACTTTGGTCAAGGTCAGAAAATGTATGACAAAATGAGAGGCAATAAGATTTTCATGGCGAGTCATCGAAATTCGCCATGGCGCCACGGCCTCATAGTATTGTGAAAACTCAAAAGCTCCGCAATTTAACATGGCACAAGGGTGTAGTTGACACTGTCCAAATTTGAAGGTTATGAAATGAAACCCCAAGGAGGAGTTCGCAAAAGTTCGAGGCATGGAAATGGCAAAATTAGAGCCAAAATGTCACCTTCTCTTCCAAATGGCGGACTTCCTGTTGGGTTTGCGTCAATGGGCCCACAGACTTTTTTGTTCGTCTTGGCATGATACACATGTGTGCCAAATTTCATACATGTAGCTCAAACGATGTGGTCGTAGGGCTGCATTTAACAAGGCATAGGTGGCGCTGTAGAGCCATTTCCCAGTGCTCATATGTAAAACCATTAAAATACAAAATTTTTCACCAGACCTGGAATGTGTGCAAAATTTCATGAGTTTTTGAGCATGTTTAGGCCCTCAAAAAGGCCCTTGTTTGGGGTGAATAATAATAATAATAATAATAATAATAATTAAAGCTGCAAGCAGCGTTATGAGGGCCCTCGCACCCCCGGCACGTCGAGCCACTGCCAACACCTCAAACCGGCACGTCCGATGTGATGTCACATTGATGGATTTCATGCTTTTAATCACCAGCTAACATTTCATCTTATTCAACCAGGATTATAGTCATGCCACTAGGTGGCGCTCTAACCATTATTGACAAATAGCATAACAAACATTTCCAAGCTCGAGTCTCATCACACCTGCGACCTTTGGGAGAGATTGGACATTGTGTTTTTTAGTGACAGCAGATTACTGCTTTTTGCGAGTGATTGAAACTCTACGTGCCGCCATGACCACCCCGTTTCCCTGAACGGAAAAAGCTTCGCAATTTAACATCACAAAGGTCTTTAGATTCTACACACTGAAGAATGCTTCAATATGATGAAATCCCTTGGAGGAGTTCGTCAAAGTATGAAGCCTGAAAAGAGGGGAAAATGTCGCCAAAATTACACATTAATTTTAAAATGGCTGACTTCCTGTTGGATTTGGGATATTGCTCCAAGAGACTTTTTTGTACATCTTGATATCTTACACAAGCTTACCAAGTGTCAGACTCATAGATGAAACACAGAGCAGGGGCTGATGTTTTGAAATATTGTAGGGGGCGCTGTGGAGCCATTTTGCGCTATTCAAGGAAAATGGTTACATAACAACAATGCCTTCATCCATTTGGAGGTGTGTGCCAAATTTCAAGCCTCTATAAACTTTCCAAGCCCCTCAAAAGCCACTTCATCTTTCATGATGAACCGCGTTGCCACCAGGGTGCGCCGTTCAGTTTAAAGTCACAATTTTTGCACTGAAGCATCACGAGGGACTGATGGTGATATTCACCGCTTTTGAGGTGGCCACGATCAACCTGTGAAAATCAGTACAACAAAGTTAAAGCCATGACATTTCCTGTTGCCACTAGGTGGCGCTGTCCGTATTTCCGACAATGGGCATATCAATCTGTTCAGGGCGGGTCTGACATCATGCCTGTAAAGTCTGGTACTGATCAGACTGGATTTCATTGAGTTATACTAATTTGTTTCTTCATGGCGTGACATCAAAGTTCGCCATGCTGCTGGGGTCACACCCTTCCGTGAAAAGTCACAGTTTTCACTGTAACCCAAGACCAACTCCTTAAGGCTTTCCTGGAGAAATTTGAGGCTGCAGATGTCACCCATCACAATACTGTACCCCAAAGTGTAAAACATGACATTTCCTGTTCCCACTAGGTGGCGCTGTCCTTGATGTCAAATATGGCAGTTGAAATATGTTCAGGGGTGGAGCCTTATCATATGTGTGCTCTTTGGTCCAGATCGGAACATGTATGACAGAATGAGAGGCAATAAGATTTTCATGGCGAGTCATCAAAATTCGCCATGGCGCCACGGCCTCATACTATTGTGAAAACTCAAAAGCTCCGCAATTTAACATGGCACAAGGGTGTAGTTGACACTGTCCAAATTTGAAGCTTATAGGACCAAATCCCAAGGAGGAGTTCGTTAAAGTTCGAGGCATGGAAATGGCAAAATTAGAGCCAAAATGTCACCTTCTCTTCCAAATGGCGGACTTCCTGTTGGGTTTGCGTCAATGGGCCCACAGACTTTTTTGTTCGTCTTGGCATGATACACATGTGTGCCAAATTTCATACATGTAGCTCAAACGATGTGGTCGTAGGGCTGCATTTAACAAGGCATAGGTGGCGCTGTAGAGCCATTTCCCAGTGCTCATATGTAAAACCATTAAAATACAAAATTTTTCACCAAACCTGGCATGTGTGCAAAATTTCATGAGTTTTTGAGCATGTTTAGGCCCTCAAAAAGGCCCTTGTTTGGGGTGAATAATAATAATAATAATAATAATAAGAAACGGAGCAGATACAATAGGGCCTTCGCACTCTCAGTGCTCGGGCCCTAATTAAAGCTGCAAGCAGCGTTATGAGGGCCCTCGCACCCCCGGCACGTCGAGCCACTGCCAACACCTCAAACCGGCACGTCCGATGTGATGTCACATTGATGGATTTCATGCTTTTAATCACCAGCTAACATTTCATCTTATTCAACCAGGATTATAGTCATGCCACTAGGTGGCGCTCTAACCATTATTGACAAATAGCATAACAAACATTTCCAAGCTCGAGTCTCATCACACCTGCGACCTTTGGGAGAGATTGGACATTGTGTTTTTTAGTGACAGCAGATTACTGCTTTTTGCGAGTGATTGAAACTCTACGTGCTGCCATGACCACCCCGTTTCCCTGAACGGAAAAAGCTTCGCAATTTAACATCACAAAGGTCTTTAGATTCTACACACTGAAGAATGCTTCAATATGATGAAATCCCTTGGAGGAGTTCGTCAAAGTATGAGGCCTGAAAAGGGGGGAAAATGTCATCAAAATTACACATTAATTTTAAAATAGCTGACTTCCTGTTGGATTTGGGATATTGCTCCAAGAGACTTTTTTGTACATCTTGATATCTTACACAAGCTTTCCAAGTGTCAGACTCATAGATGAAACACAGAGCAGGGGCTGATGTTTTGAAATATTGTAGGGGGCGCTGTGGAGCCATTTTGCGCTATTCAAGGAAAATGGTTACATAACAACAATGCCTTCATCCATTTGGAGGTGTGTGCCAAATTTCAAGCCTCTATAAACTTTCCAAGCCCCTCAAAAGCCACTTCATCTTTCATGATGAACCGCGTTGCCACCAGGGTGCGCCGTTCAGTTTAAAGTCACAATTTTTGCACTGAAGCATCACGAGGGACTGATGGTGATATTCACCGCTTTTGAGGTGGCCACGATCAACCTGTGAAAATCAGTACAACAAAGTTAAAGCCATGACATTTCCTGTTGCCACTAGGTGGCGCTGTCCGTATTTCTGACAATGGGCATATCAATCTGTTCAGGGCGGGTCTGACATCATGCCTGTAAAGTCTGGTACTGATCAGACTGGATTTCATTGAGTTATACTAATTTGTTTCTTCATGGCGTGACATCAAAGTTCGCCATGCTGCTGGGGTCACACCCTTTCGTGAAAAGTCACAGTTTTCACTGTAACCCAAGACCAACTCCTTAAGGCTTTCCTGGAGAAATTTGAGGCTGCAGATGTCACCCATCACAATACTGTACCCCAAAGTGTAAAACATGATATTTCCTGTTCCCACTAGGTGGCGCTGTCCTTGATGTCAAATATGGCAGTTGAAATATGTTCAGGGGTGGAGCCTTATCATATGTGTGCTCTTTGGTCCAGATCGGAACATGTATGACAGAATGAGAGGCAATAAGATTTTCATGGCGAGTCATCAAAATTCGCCATGGCGCCACGGCCTCATAGTATTGTGAAAACTCAAAAGCTCCGCAATTTAACATGGCACAAGGGTGTAGTTGACACTGTCCAAATTTGAAGCTTATAGGACCAAATCCCAAGGAGGAGTTCGTTAAAGTTCGAGGCATGGAAATGGCAAAATTAGAGCCAAAATGTCACCTTCTCTTCCAAATGGCGGACTTCCTGTTGGGTTTGCGTCAATGGGCCCACTGACTTTTTTGTTCGTCTTGGCATGATACACATGTGTGCCAAATTTCATACATGTAGCTCAAACGATGTGGTCGTAGGGCTGCATTTAACAAGGCATAGGTGGCGCTGTAGAGCCATTTCCCAGTGCTCATATGTAAAACCATTAAAATACAAAATTTTTCACCAAACCTGGCATGTGTGCAAAATTTCATGAGTTTTTGAGCATGTTTAGGCCCTCAAAAAGGCCCTTGTTTGGGGTGAATAATAATAATAATAATAATAATTAAAGCTGCAAGCAGCGTTATGAGGGCCCTCGCACCCCCGGCGTGTCGAGCCATGCCCAACACCTGAAACCAGCACCTCCGATCTGATGTCACATTGATGGAATTCATGCATTTAACCACCAGTTAACATTTCATTTGGTTCAACCATGAGTATAGTCGTCCCACTAGGTGGCGCTCTAACCATTATAGACAAAGGGAATAACAAACATTTCCGAGCTCGAGTCTCATCACGCCTGCGACCTTTGGGAGAGATTGGACTTTGTGTCTTTGAGTGACAGCATATTACTGCTTTTTGGCCAGTGATTGAAACTCCACGTGCCGCCATGACCACCCCGTTTCCTTGAACGTAAAAAGCTTCGCAATTTAACATCACAAAGGTCTTTAGATTCCACACACTGGAGAATGGTTCAATATGATGAAATCCCTTGGAGGAGTTCGTCAAAGTATGAAGCCTGAAAAGAGGGGAAAATGTCGCCAAAATTACACATTAATTTTAAAATGGCTGACTTCCTGTTGGATTTGGGATATTGCTCCAAGAGACTTTTTTGTACATCTTGATATTTTCCATAAGCTTACCAGGTTTCAGACTCATAGATGAAACACAGAGCAGGGGCTGTTGTTTTGAAATTTTGTAGGGGGCGCTGTGGAGCAATTTCGAGCTATTCAATGAAAATGATCACATGACAACAAAGCCTACATCCATTTGGAGGTGTGTGCCAAATTTCAAACCTCTATAAACTTTCCAAGTCCCTCAAAAGCCACTTCATCTTTCATGTTGAACAGCGTTGCCACCAGGGTGCGCCGTTCAGTTTAAAGTCACAATTTTTGCACTGAAGCATCACGAGGGACTGATGTTGATATTCACCGCTTTTGAGGTGGCCACGATGAACCTGTGAAAATCAGTACAACAAAATTAAAGCCATGACATTTCCTGTTGCCACTAGGTGGCGCTGTACGTATTCCCGACAATGGGCACATCAATCTGTTCAGGGCGGGTCTGACATCATGCCTGTAAAGTCTGGTACTGAACAGACCGGATTTCATTGAGTTATACTAATTTGTTTCTTCATGGCGTGACATCAAAGTTCGCCATGCTGCTGGGGTCACACCCTTTTGCGAAAAGTCACAGTTTTCACTGTAACCCAAGACCAACTCCTTAAGGCTTTCCTGGAGAAATTTGAGGCTGCAGGTGTCACCCATCACTATACTGTACCCCAAAGTGTAAAACATGACATTTCCTGTTCCCACTGGGTGGCGCTGTCGCTGATGTCAAATATGGCAGTTGAAATATGTTCAGGGGTGGAGCCTTATCATATGTGTTCACTTTGGTCAAGGTCAGAAAATGTATGACAAAATGAGAGGCAATAAGATTTTCATGGCGAGTCATCGAAATTCGCCATGGCGCCACGGCCTCATAGTATTGTGAAAACTCAAAAGCTCCGCAATTTGACATGGCACAAGGGTGTAGTTGACACTGTCCAAATTTGAAGTTTATAGGACCAAATCCCAAGGAGGAGTTCGTTAAAGTACAAGGCATGGAAACGGTAAAATCAGACCCAAAATGTCACCTTCAATCCAAAATGGCGGACTTCCTGTTGGGTTTACGACATTGCCATAATAGACTTTTTTGTTCGACTCTGAACGTTATATAGGTGTACCGACTTTCAAACGTGTAGGTCATACCCATACCGGGGGCTCGCGTTTTTAATTTTTCTAGGTGGCGCTACTGAGCTAATTTTCCCTGGCCATGTCTGGGAACATTAAAATACGTAAATTTTCACCAGACCTGACGCGTGTGCAAAATTTCATGAGTTTTCGAGCATGTTTAGGCCCTCAAACGGCCAATTCATTTGCCGGAATAATAATAATAATAATAATAATAATAATAATAAACAGAGCAATTACAATAGGGCCTTCGCACTGTCAGTGCTCGGGCCCTAATAAGAAACGGAGCAGATACAATAGGGCCTTCGCACTCTCAGTGCTCGGGCCCTAATAATAATAAGAAACGGAGCAGATACAATAGGGCCTTCGCACTCTCGGTGCTCGGGCCCTAATAATAATAATAATAATAATAATAATAAGAAGAAACGGAGCAGATACAATAGGGCCTTCGCACTCTCAGTGCTCGGGCCCTAATAATAATAATAATAATAATAATAATAATAATAAGAAACGGAGCAGATACAATAGGGCCTTCGCACTCTCAGTGCTCGGGCCCTAATAAACAGAGCAATTACAATAGGGCCTTCGCACTGTCAGTGCTCGGGCCCTAATTAAAGCTGCAAGCAGCGTTATGAGGGCCCTCGCACCCCCGGCGCGTCGAGCCACGCCCAACACCTAAAACCAGCACGTCCGATCTGATGTCACATTGATGGAATTCATGCATTTAACCACCAGCTAACATTTCAACTCATTCATTCGTGATTAGTTAGTTGTTCCACTAGGTGGCGCTCTAACCATTATGTACAAATGGCATAACAAACATTTCCGAGCTCGAGTCTCATCACGCCTATGAGCTTTGGGAGAGATTGGACATTGTGTTTTTGAGTGACAGCAGATTAGTGCTTTTTGGCGAGTGACTGAAACTCTACGTGCCGCCATGACCACCCCGTTTCCCTGAATGTAAAAAGCTTCGCAATTTAACATCACAAAGGTCTTTAGATTCCACACACTGGAGATTGCATCAATCTGATGAAATCCCTTGGAGGAGTACGTCAAAGAACGATGCCTGAAAAGAGGGGAAAATGTTGCCAAAATTGCACATTAATTTTAAAATGGCTGACTTCCTGTTGGATTTGGGATATTGCTCCAAGAGACTTTTTTGTACATCTTGATATCTCCTATAAGCCTACCAGGTTTCAGATTCATACATAAAACACAGAGCAGGGGCTGATGTTTTGAAATTTTGTAGGGGGCGCTGTGGAGCCATTTTGGGATATTCAATGAAAATGATCACATGACAACAAAGCCTTCATCACATTGGAGGTGTGTGCCAAATTTCAAGCCTCTATAAACTTGCCAAGACCCTCAAAAGCCACTTCATCTTTCATGTTGAACAGCGTTGCCACCAGGGTGCGCCGTTCAGTTTAAAGTCACAATTTTTGCACTGAAGCATCACGAGGGACTGATGGTGATATTCACCGCTTTTGAGGTGGCCACGATGAACCTGTGAAAATCAGTACAACAAAATTAAAGCCATGACATTTCCTGTTGCCACTAGGTGGCGCTGTCCGTATTTCCGACAATGGGCACATCAATCTGTTCAGGGCGGGTCTGACATCATGCCTGTAAAGTCTGGTACTGATCAGACTGGATTTCATTGAGTTATACTAATTTGTTTCTTCATGGCGTGACATCAAAGTTCGCCATGCTGCTGGGGTCACACCCTTTCGCGAAAACTCACAGTTTTCACTGTAACCCAAGACCAACTCCTTAAGGCTTTCCTGGAGAAATTTGAGGCTGCAGATGTCACCCATCACTATACTGTACCCCAAAGTGTAAAACATGACATTTCCTGTTCCCACTAGGTGGCGCTGTCCTTGATGTCAAATATGGCAGTTGAAATATGTTCAGGGGTGGAGCCTTATCATATGTGTTCACTTTGGTCAAGGTCAGAAAATGTATGACAAAATGAGAGGCAATAAGATTTTCATGGCGAGTCATCGAAATTCGCCATGGCGCCACGGCCTCATAGTATTGTGAAAACTCAAAAGCTCTGCAATTTAACATGGCACAAGGGTGTAGTTGACACTGTCCAAATTTGAAGGTTATGAAATGAAACCCCAAGGAGGAGTTCGCAAAAGTTCGAGGCATGGAAATGGCAAAATTAGAGCCAAAATGTCACCTTCTCTTCCAAATGGCGGACTTCCTGTTGGGTTTGCGTCAATGGGCCCACAGACTTTTTTGTTCGTCTTGGCATGATACACATGTGTGCCAAATTTCATACATGTAGCTCAAACGATGTGGTCGTAGGGCTGCATTTAACAAGGCATAGGTGGCGCTGTAGAGCCATTTCCCAGTGCTCATATGTAAAACCATTAAAATACAAAATTTTTCACCAGACCTGGCATGTGTGCAAAATTTCATGAGTTTTTGAGCATGTTTAGGCCCTCAAAAAGGCCCTTGTTTCGCCTGAATAATAATAATAATAATAATAATAATAATAATAATAATAATAATAATAATAAGAAACGGAGCAGATACAATAGGGCCTTCGCACTCTCGGTGCTCGGGCCCTAATAATAATAAGAAACGGAGCAGATACAATAGGGCCTTCGCACTCTCGGTGCTCGGGCCCTAATAATAATAATAATAAGAAGAAACGGAGCAGATACAATAGGGCCTTCGCACTGTCAGTGCTCGGGCCCTAATAATAATAAGAAACGGAGCAGATACAATAGGGCCTTCGCACTCTCGGTGCTCGGGCCCTAATAATAAGAAACGGAGCAGATACAATAGGGCCTTCGCACTCTCGGTGCTCGGGCCCTAATAATAATAATAATAATAAGAAACGGAGCAGATACAATAGGGCCTTCGCACTCTCGGTGCTCGGGCCCTAAAAAAAAAAAGGAAACGGGAGGAAGTTTTAGGAGTGAGGGCTGTGTTTTGAGATGTGAGAGATTTGCGACATTTAGCGCAAATCTTGTGTAGTTAGTGTGTAGTGTAGTCAATAGTTTTGTTGTGTGTGTCAGAACAACGAGGCAACTGCTGAATGTTACAGGAGTAATACATCCCCTGTTGTCAGTGCTCCACGTATCAGGCTTTTGATGTCCTCCTTTATCTCATAGTGGACAGAAATAATTTCTTTTGGAGTGGCACAAATAATTTGTGTGGCATCAGATTTGATGCAGAACACCTGATTGTTCTCTAAATAGTTTGTTTAAAAAAATGTATTGGCTGCATTTTTAGGTAAACAGCTGCAAAAACATTGTTCTTTGCAAAACTCAGTAACTTTATATAACTATATAATTAATTGCCCAGCATTGGTCTTTGCATACTGTATTTTGCAGACAGAGTTACAGGACTCTCTCCCAGACCACAGAGTTATTATACAGGTCAGAGCTTTATTTAAAAAAAAAAAAAAAAAAAAGCTGTCCTTTTAAAATTGGAGTTAAAGTTATTTTTACTTCCAATAGCATTAACATATTACACAAGTCATGAATAAGATTATTTTTTCATTTTCATTGTAAGTGGGCTAAAGCAGATAATTAAAAGTAGTCTAACATAATTGTAAATGCTGTAATATGATTATTTTAATAAACCATGTAACTTGGATGGATTCGAAACTGGTGTGAACATGTCTGCTGTTGCTCACAGTGGTCCAAGGGATTCCTCAGGGAGTTTGTGCATTTGCTCAACACATGAAAAATTACAGGGAACATTGATCATCACAGTACTGTATAAAACCATGCGCTCACTTCTTAATTACCTGGAAGCACCTTAAGGACAACCAGCCCCTCTCAACAGCTGGGACCAATCAGCTGGAAAATAGATAGGCATAGGAGACCAAACACTGAGGAACAAATCCTCATTTCCTCCTAAGGCAACAGCATTTTCTCCATTTCAGCCAATTGCTTTTGCACAATTTACCTCTTGTGCTCAGGCAACATGTAGGGCCATAAACATACTTTCACGCCAGGCCGCGTTTCAAAGTGGTGCTCCATGAGAGTCCTGCAGACAGGGAGGAGGGAGAATACATCTGCAAACCACTGTTGCAATGCAGGAACATCTGATTTATTGGAATGTGTGAGATGTTAACCACAATAACTCTTAAACACACTGTCTGAAAACTTCATGCCCACAGCATGTTTTTGAGAAAAATCAAAAAAAAAAAAAAAAAAAATCAAAAGCCCAGTCTCCTCCTGTGATAAACCTCCACATGTAAAGCACTGATAGTTAATTTAACTGAAAACAGTTAAATTACTTTGAATCTGAAATCATGGGTCACACTACTTGTTGTGAGACCATTTCTTCATTTTTCACAACAAACTGTTTAATAAGATAAACTTTACACAGAGTTCATCAAATATAACTAACGCTTTAACATTATCAGGATTTCATAATACAAACTTCAAATCAACAAGAAAACAGCTGCAAAACAAGATGTGGACTTCAAGGACACAGTAAATACTCAAAAGTTAAAGGAGGAGCCAAAAATAGAGGTTTAATAGAATTTGAATGAACTAAAAGTAGTCACCTGTGATCTTTAAAATGGTCCAGATTGTGCTGCTGTTTTGTTTCAACATTTCTGTGCTGCCACTGTGAATAAGAATGTGTTCTTTGCCTAATTAAAGAAAGGTTACACTGACTCACACCTCCATCTTCTGGTACAAACTGGTATTACATGGAAGTACAGGCCAAAACCAGTTTAGCTTACGTCTCTTGTTTCTGAACATAAAGTCATAGCAGGGGTTGTTTCAAAGCAGGTTGACAGATTTAGTTCATTTTGGAAGTTTTGAGAGAGACTGCTGTGAAATTATTTGCAGTTTTGGGAGAAAAGGATTTAAGAGAAGGGATTATCACAGCAACAACTTAAATATGAATGAAGGATTTAAATTTAACCGAGGTTAAATGAATGAAGAAAAAATTTGGAAAGACTAAGAAAGTTTAAAAAAAAAGAAATTGATATCCATATCCATATCTGTAATTTTGATACAATATTAGTTTTGTATAAAAAAAGAAAGAAGAAGACATTCCTATAACTTTAATAATACAGTAACAAGTACAACTACTAAACACTACTGTGTCCTATGGAAACAAAGATTAAAATGTAACAGGGATAACATTTTAGAGAATTAAAACCCCTCAAAGGACAAAGCATAAACTTGATATACAGGGTGGGCCATTTATATGGATACACCATAATAACATGGGAATGGTTGGTGATATTAAAGTCCTGTTTGTGGCACATTAGTATATGTGAGGGGGCAAACTCCTCAAGATGGGTGGTGACCATGGTGGCCATTTAGAAGTTGGCCATCTTGGATACAACTTTTGTTTTTTCAATAGGAAGAGGGCCAGGTGACACATCAAACTTATTGGTAATGTCACAAGTCTCTTTCGACTCCCTTGTCCATGTGAGTCGGAAGAGACTCTGCAGGGATGCTTTGAGTCAACTGACTGGGATGTTCTTTGTGATTCCAATCAGGACAATATTGACAATCTGACAGGCTGTGTAACAGATTATATCAACTTCTGTGTGGACACTGTGGTCCCCAAAAAAAACCATTCTGTGCTTCCCCAACAATAAACCCTGGGTTACCAAAAACATCAAAGCAACCTTAAACAAGAAAAAAAGAGCTTTCAGAAATGGTGACAGAGATCAGCTGAAACTGGTGCAGAAGGAGCTGAAAGCCAAGATTGCAGAGGGTAAAGAGTCCTACAGACGGAGGCTGGAAAACAAACTGCAGGAAAACAACACCAGGGAGGTGTGGAATGGAATGCGGACTATCACGGACCTGAGACAAAAGAGAGGTGTTGGGATGGATGGGGACGTCAAAAGTGCTAACAACCTTAATCTGCACTTCAATAGGTTTGACTGCCCTGCGTCTCCTGTCTCCACACCCAGCTATTCCCATCTTGTCCTTTCGCCTCCCCCCTCTCCTGCCCCCTCAGACTGTCTCACCCTGTCCCTCTCAGCAGATGACATCAAAAGAGAATTGGGCAGACTCCACTCCAGCAAAGCTGCTGGCCCTGATGGTGTCAGTCCCAGGGCCCTCAGGTGCTGTGCTTCCCAGCTGTCTGGAGTTCTACAACGGATCTTCAACATGAGTCTGGAAATGCACATAGTCCCATCACTCTGGAAGACATCCTGCCTGGTTCCTGTCCCTAAAAAGATCAACCCGTCCACCCTCGGTGACTACAGGCCAGTGGCTCTGACCTCACATGTCATGAAGACGCTGGAGAGACTCATCCTGAAACATCTGCGTCTGCTGGTGGAGCCTTGGCCGGACCCCCTGCAGTTTGCTTATCAACCTCGTATGGCTTGGAGGATGCCATCATCTACCTGCTGGACCAGGCTTATTCTCACCTGGACATTGTTGGGAGCACTGTGAGGGTCATGTTCTTTGAATTCTCCAGTGCTTTTAACACAATCAGACCATCACTGCTGGGGAATAAGCTCACAGAAATGCAGGTGGATGCCCCAGTGGTTGGTTGGATTACGGACTATTTAACAAGTCGACCACAGCATGTCCGACTGAAGAGCTCCCGCTAAGATAACATCTTGAGCAGCACGGGGGCGCCGCAGGGGACAGTCCTATCCCCCTTCCTCTTCACTCTCTACACATCTGACTTCAGGTACAAGTCTCAGTCATGTCATCTGCAGAAATTC
Organism: Aulonocara sp. 'chitande type north' Nkhata Bay; assembly: GCF_057382095.1. Taxonomy (NCBI): domain Eukaryota; kingdom Metazoa; phylum Chordata; class Actinopteri; order Cichliformes; family Cichlidae; genus Aulonocara; species Aulonocara sp. 'chitande type north' Nkhata Bay. The sequence goes on from NC_141346.1 coordinate 13,891,971, forward strand.
TCAGATGACTCTACCACTGTGGGCTCTGGGATGGACAGGAGGAGGAGTACAGGAGTGTGGTCGACAGCTTTGTCGAGTGGTGTGAGCTAAACCACCTACAACTTAACATCACAAAGACAAAGGAACTGATTATGGATTTTAGGAAGCAGGCTCCTCCTCCTAACCCTGTCACCATCAGTGGGGCTGATGTGGAGATAGTTGAGGACTACTGGTACTGGGGGTACACTTGGACTGTAAACTGGACTGGACCAAGAACACCAATGCTATCTTCAAAAAAGGGCAGAGTCTGCTTTTCCTACTGAGGCGACTTAGATCCTTCAATGTTGGTAGGAATATGCTGACCATGTTCTATCACTCGGTGTTGGAGAGCGTCGTGTTCTTTGCAGCTGTGTGCTGGGGAAGTGGGGTGAAGACAGCTGATGCCAAAAGGCTGAACAAACTGATTAGAAAGGCTAGTTCTGTCCTGGGTGTCAGACTTGAGAACCTGGAGGTGGTGTCTGAAAGGAGAATGCTAAAAAAGCTTGTTTCTATCATGGACAACCCCTCCCACCCCATGCACGCCCCCATGATGGACCATCAGAGCAAACACAGCAAAAGACTCATTGCCCCGAAATGCAGAGATCGCCACAGTAAATCCTTTGTGTCGGTGGCAATAAGACTGTATAACTCTTCCTCACTCTGTAGATAATTTTCCTGAGACGATTACCAATGTTATTCTGTTCCCTTTCAGACCGTGTAATATTACCCAACAGTACCTTATTGAATATTTGTTTCATCCCCCCATCATACGCTGCTACTCCCTTTATTCTATTGCACAATACTTTGTCACTTTCTAGAATCGCCTGCACTGATAGTTAAGTTATTTATTCACCAGGATATAGTTATATATATTACTTCGTTAGTTATCTGATACTATGTCTTGCACTATCCTACGGTATATTACTGTACACTACTGTTCTTATTGTATATATTGTATATCTTATATCTTATTCATCTGTTCCTCTGTCTCTCCTGCTGCTTTGAGCATGTACATGACAAAAGAATTTCCCTCTGGATAAATAAAGTTCTTCTTATTCTTATCTATACATGCAGCTTCCTAAATGTAACATTCAGGATTATTCACTGCAGGTCCAGAAATCAGAGCTACCTCATCAGATCCAAGAGTGACATCAGCTGACACTCTTTACAGGAGATTCCATCTAAACTCTGTAGAGCCCGATCAAGGTTTTTAAGTCCAACCCTGAAACCAGAAGAGGATCTTTCTCTCTCTTCAGATTCATTGTGATCCAGTGATTTCAGTCCTGCATGATCAGGCTGATGTTTGCACAGAGAAGATAATGAAGTGAATGCACATTGGTAACAGTGAAACAGTTAATGTACAGCTTGGGGTCACAGCTGAAGTTCACTTCCATGTGTGTACATTCATGTTTGTTACGATGACCTGATTGTGAGAAGCTTTTGTCACAGTGTCTGCAGTTGTATGGTGTCTCTTCTTTGTGGATTCACTTATTGCTTTTTCTTTAAGCTCACGTGCAGTGGTGAAGGATAACCCTCACCGGTCACAGATGTACTTTTTGACCCCGCTGTGGAAGAGTTCATGCATTTTTAATGTACTTGGTGTGTGGAAGCCTCTCCCACATTCTTTGCAGTAGTTCATTTTGTCTCCAGTGTGTCTACGTTGATGTGGTTTAAAGTCCCGTTGATGATTGGAGGTTTTTCCACAAAGGCCACAGAGAAACTCTTTCCCACCACCACAGTGACGACAGGGCTGAGAACTGGATCCATCTTTATCATTCTGCTTCTATGCAAAGACAGTATAAGTCAACTCTGCCAATATCCAATTACATTTCACTGTTTACATTATAACACTCAGCTTACTGGGTGAAAATGCCTCTTCATTTTTCCAAACAGTTAATTCAGTATAATTCCATAAGTTTACTGATCAGACTTGTTCCAAACACTCGGGTTACAATTACAAGATAAAAATAAATACATATCTCACAGTAACTGCACTTGTAGAGTTAATTTCTGGTGTGGATCTGTTGGTGTTTTTTCAGGTGATGTGGAGCTTTAAAAGTCTTCTCACACAGGTCACATTTGTAAGGTCTCTCCTCAGTGTGGCTAAACATGTGTTGTTGTAACTGTGCATCTGTTGTAAATGGTTTCCCACACTGATCACAGCAGCAAACATCATTTCCAGTGTGAATCCGTAGGTGAATATTTCGGTACTTTTTTTCACTGAACCTTTTTCCACAAAAGTCGCAGCTGTAGGCCTTAATTCCAGAGTGGGTAACTAGATGCCTCTGTAAGTCGCTATTTTGAGCAAAAGCCTTACCACACAACTCACAGCTGTGTGCTTTAACTCCACTGTGGATGATATGGTGTGATTTTAGGCCTTGACGATGGGTAAAAGACTTTCCACACAAGTTGCAGCTGAATGCTTTAACTCCACTGTGGATGAGTTGGTGTGTTTTTAAGCTATCAGCCAGGGCAAAAGACTTTCCACACAAGTCACACCTGTGAGGTTTAACTCCACTGTGGATGAGTTGGTGTGTTTTTAAGTTTTGGGCTTGATTAAAAGACTTTCCACACAAGTGACAGTAGTGTGCTTTAACTCCACTGTGGATGAGTTGGTGTGTTTTTAAGTTTTGAGCCAGAGTAAAAGACTTTCCACACAAGTCACAAATGTACGGTCTAACTCCACTGTGGATGAGTCTGTGTGTTTTTAAGCATCCAGCCCGGGTAAAAGACTTTCCACACAACTCACAGCTGTAAGGTTTAACTCCACTGTGGATGAGTTGGTGTATTTTTAAACCTCCAGCCTGAGTAAAAGACTTTCCACACAAGTCACAGCTGTAAGGTTTAACTTCACTGTGGATGACTTTGTGTTTTTTTAGACCTCCAGCCAGAGTAAAAGACTTTCCACACAAGTCACAGCTATATGCTTTAACTCCACTGTGGATGAGTCGGTGTGTTTTTAAGTTTTGAGCCAGGGTAAAAGACTTTCCACACAAGTCACAGCTGTACGGTTTCACTCCACTGTGGATGAGTTTGTGTGTCTTTAAGCTTTGAGCCAGGGTAAAAGACTTGCCACACAAGTCACAGCTGTACGCTTTAACTCCACTATGGAAGAGTTGGTGTCTTTTTAATTCTCCAGCCCGGGTAAAATCCTTCCCACACTCATCACAGCTGTATGTTTTCTCTCCTTTTCTTCTGTGAGGTTTGTCGGCCTCCTGAGAGCGCTGACTTTTCGCCTCATGTTGGTCCTGCAGTGACAGAGATACAAACAGAGGCAGTGAGTGAAATGCAGTAATGGAACAAACTGGAACTCCCTCCCTCCATCCACTGAGGTCCTTCAACATCTGCCAGAAAATGCTGAGGATTTTCTATGAGTCTGTGGTGGCCAGTGCGATCCTCTATGCTGTTGCATGCTGGGGGAGCAGGCTGAGGGTCGCAGATGCCAACAGACTTAATAAACTGATCCGTAAGGCCAGCAATGTTGTGGGGATGGAGCTGGACTCCCTCAAGGTGGTGTCGGAGAGGCGGATGCTGTCCAAGATAAAGACAATGTTGGATAACACCTCCCACCCACTCCATGACATGTTGGTCAGTCACAGGAGCTCGTTCAGTGAGAGACTGAGATTACCGAAAAGCACCACTGAACGACACAGGAAATCATTCCTGCCTGTGGCCATCTCCCTGTACAACGCATCCACTTAACACACTGTTTGCTGCTACAACTACACATGTTTCTTTTCCAAATATTTATTTATAAGTGACTTATGTATGTATGTATGTATATATATGTATATATTGTACTATTCTTAGTTAGCGTATTGTCTGTCTTGTCTTAATGTTGGTTTAAAATGGAGCACTGTAACAAAAAATAATTTCCCCCAGGGATCAATAAAGTATTCTGATTCTGATTCTGATTAGTGGAATTTAATGTGACAACAAACACATTGTTGGTGTGTTTCCACCACCTTGTGGTGATAGTATCACATTACAATGATGTGCTACAATGGGAGTTGTAATGAAAATGACATTATTGAAGAAATATTGATCAGCGGAGATGATATTGTTGTTTGAATGTGTGCTGATAAAATATCATGTTTGTATTTTCTTGTAACTGCTGTGGTTTTTGATTGTGAATGTTGAGTAACAGGAGCAGAAGAGTATGGTGGAGCAGCGGTTGGTTTTTAAAAACCCGTTAACAGCAGCATTATCTTTTCCATCCAGGGCTCCTCCATATTATATATATATATATATATATATATATATATATATATATATATATATATATACACAACCAGCTGTGCACACTGTTTCAATAACAGTGTAACTGTGATATTTTTCTCACCTTTTGTGTTGAAGTCATTGTTTCCTCTGTAGTGGCTGAGCTGAGTCCAAATGGCTGAAATTGTCCTTCCGCTGCTCCACCATACTCTTCTGCTCCTGTTACTCAGCTGGGACACAAAAAGTATATACACACATCCCTGACAAAAAGAAACAGAGCAAATAAACATTACTACGCTCCTCATTGACAACAATACCTATGAAGCTTCAAGGTGAAACCTCAGATAGAAAGTAATCAGTTGCCTACAACAATCTAAAAGGGAAAAAGCCACTGACTGCCCTACATATCACTGCCTAAGAGTCACGGAAATGGCTTATGTATAAAGAAGGTTAATAGTTGGTTCGAGCAGTTAAAATGTTCTTGCTTGTACATTTCTTTGGACAATATTATGTACAGTAGGTGCATTCTATCTTATGTAGGAGACATGTTTATCGTGACACAAAGAACATCTTTTTGTTGCACTGCTATTATCGCAAGGTTTGGGCGTGATCATATAGGCTGTGAGGCCCACGTTTAATAATCACGCTTAGTTCAGTGAGCTATCCTACAGAAGCCTGGTTTGTCTCTACTAACTGGTATTTTCTTGCAATTGTATTGCAACATTGTGAAAATTTGTAATGTATGGTGTTCTAATTATTTTATGTTTTAATTTAGAATACACAAGACTGTAAAGTAATTCTTCTAGGACAGTGGTTCTTAACCTTTTTGGAGGTACTGAACCACACCAGTTTCATATACGCAATACGATTTTTTTCGAATTCAAGACATACATTTTTTTTTTTACTGGGCCGTGTATGTCACAGCGGAGGTTCTGCCGAACCCCTGAGACCGACTCACCGACCCCCTAGGGTTTGATCGAACGCAGGTTAAGAACCACTGTTCTAGGACCTCCGAAGTGACAGGTGGCCATAGGTGATTTTTTTTTTGTTAACCCTTTAAGACCTACCAAAGAACCAAGTCCGCCAGAGCTTATATTATATTTTTACCTGCTGTAGTGCCATTTTTGGGAGCATTTCAAGTTGATATACATCAATACAACCATTATAGCCCAAATTTTAATAATATGTATGCATTAAGTGCATAGTAATTACATAAATTGCAAAAAAGTGCAATAAATTACAAAAAAAATAATTGTTTTTTTAACATATATTTCTAGTTAGAGAAATTAAAGAGGCTTATCCCTCAAAACTGTAAATACAAAAAAGTTGCATAAAATAGTTTCCCACCACAGGAAATTTATTTTGAGTGTCTTCATAGTTTTATTTTTGAAATACACCAATTTTTATATACTGCAGGAAAAACTAAAATCAATATAATGCAAATTTGCAAAAAGAAAATAGCATATGCATCAAAATAAACCATTTCCAGCAGTGCAATATGAGGCCTAAGCATCCCAGAAACGACACAGAAAGTAATAAAGTCAAACATAACTTTAAAAAAACCCCAGTACAGGCTCATAAGGCCCTGATGGCAAAAAAACTACAACTACTGCAAAATGACGTCACTTCCGGTTTCGGGCAGGTAATGGCGGACATGCAATAGTTCGCGCTGATGGACGTAGGAGGTGTTACGAACAGCTGATGGGATCAGCAAAGCGTGTTTCTGGAATATTATGCTTTTGTTGCTGCAAGTGCTTTTTATGCAATTTTTGCAAAGCTACATGTGGAAGGAAACTGTGACCTAGGACAAGCTGATGGCATAAGATGTAAGTACAACTCCTCCGGTTTCATATGCAAAAAGAATTATTGCGCTAGCTTATGTGGTTGCAGTGCTACCGGGATTTAAAAGTAGTTACGCAAAACGGAGCTCCAACCGGCTTTAAAGAGTTAAAGTACAAGTGTTACTTTTAACAGACTGAAGCACTTAAAGCCTTTGTATTCTATGTTTGTAGCTTTCATGACATTCAATAAATGCCGCAAAGCGCCCGTCTTGAAGAACCCGTGCCTGTGTTGGCATTTCTGAGCTACAGTGAAAACTCGCCCTAGCCAGTGCTGTTGAGAAGCTCATTAAGAAGACGGCAGCTGCAGAGAGTGACAGTGAAGTGGAGCGACACAAGAGGGCGCCATTGCATAAGCCTACTGTTCACAAGCAGCCAAGCACAGTAGAAGCAACGTTATAGAGTTTGACAGACGACGTGACTTTTGAGCATTGCATGCCGGGTACTAGTGGCAAAACAATCCAAGCAATGCATCAAATGCAAGCATTTGCAGCACCGCAAAACGTTCATTCTCCGGTTCCAATACCTTCTTGCTTTGTCTTTGCCCTCCAAAACAGGTATGTACAAAACGAAGGAGAACAATGCCGGTCCATACAAAGACAGACTTGATGAAAAGTTAAAGAAAAGATACAAGAAAAAAAATCAAACGAGTGAAAGGGTTAGACCCTTACGAGCACACAGACAAAAGACGTTAACGTGCTGCCCAACTTTCACCACGCTCAGATTTATAATTATACGGTTCTTAGAGTGAGTGCATACACTCATGAACGGATGGGTACAGGACCTTGAAATGCACAGTGTAGAACGAAAGACCATCGTACGAACAAAGGTAAGTTTACCAGTCTCACAAATCGTCTTCATAAATACACATTTGTTAACCGTTTATTAATAGGACCTTTGAGCTCAACGGTAATTAATTAGTAATAATTTCTGGTACGCATTACAGAAATGTAGCAGTGACAATAATATCGTATGCTGTAATCATACTGGGCAATTAGTGATACAAAAAAAATGTTTTATGCTGTTTATCCTGTGAATAAAAGTATATGTTTTTGTCAATGTACCATGGTAATAACAGAAGTGAAACGCAATATTGTGTCAGGACAATTCACTATTTATGCACAATAAACAAAGGAGCATAGCGCCACAATTTCTGTTCAGCGCCAGACTTGCTTGTAACCTATATCACCAATTATGTTATGAAAAATGACATATTAACTACTACAAAACACTGACCTTTGTGGGAATGCTTGGAGCAGACAAACATGTGAGCTGGAGTGTTGCTCCAGAGTGTTGCTCCGGCTCTTTGTTACTTTGGAAACATGGCTTGAACAATCTCTCTTCAACGACGTAATCCGATAAAAACCGATCTCTTTACCCGTCGGCTTCCCGTGGCTGTCATGCAACCGACTATTGCAGTTAATAATACAACAGCTTCTTTAATATCACCAACCATTCCCATGTTATTGCAGTGTATCCATATAAATGGCCCACACTGTAGTTGTATAGAGATTGAACATGTGACGTCATTAAGGGGTAAAACCGCAAAAGATTCTGGGAACTCGTGGCAAGCGGTACTAGCGCACGCAGGCTTTCAATTGAAATCAGTTAGTCAGGCATAAAAAGAAACACAAAAAATGGCAAGAGGCTGTTGTATTATTATTATTATTATTTGTTGCATCATATTGCTGTAATTGTTATATATATATATATATATATATATATATATATATATATATATATATATATATATAAATATATATATATAAATATATAAAAGAAGGCATCGGTGGGCAAGAGACGAAAAACAGGGCGTTGTTGGAATGCTACTATGCAAGTAACCCCGGCGGAAGGGGCTACATGAATAGGATGAGGGACCTATGGATTCTTCGATACCCAACATCCACAATGACGGCGAAACAACTAGTAGCTCAGTGTTCCAACATTCGAAAGAAGGGACTGCTCTCACAGCTAGAGATTGACGAGGTACAACACAAATGCTACGGCAAGGAGGAGTCAGGACGCCAGGTCAGGGGGGAGATATCATCACCCCCACCCGAGATTGGGTACATAGCCCCAAGTGCGATAGGAGAAGGATCGTTGAGTGCGAGAGGAACTGACCTGAAAAATAGGATCATGGCCAAGCTTGAAACCTGGATCCCCCGTAGCCGGTTACCAAGATTACGTGAAGTTCCCTCAGAAGGTCTGCTAGATGATGTTAATGCAGCACTACGGGCAATACCTACAACCACGATTACCGACACTAACAAGCTGATCTACAAAACGGCAACAGTGATCAGTGAGATGCTTGGCTACAAGTTGAACAGCGACAAGGGGCAGTACCCTCCATGGAGAAGGAGGCTAGAGGGCAAGATCAAAGTAGCACGGAGGGAGGTTAGCCAACTAACGGAGTTGCAGAAAGGTGCGACAAATAGGGTGCCTAAGAAATACAGCAAGCTGTCCATACCTGAGGCCTTGGAAACTGCCAAGCAAAGACTCACAGCCTTGGCCAGCCGCTTGAGGAGGTACACCAGAGAGATAGAAGGCAGGAGAATAAACCAGCTGTTCTCCACAGAACCAGCAAAGGTGTACTCTCAGTGGCAAGGGAACAATAAGAGAACAGCACCACCAAGGCTGGAGACGGAGCAATACTGGAAGAGCATATGGGAGAAGGATGCAACCCATAACGGCAATGCTCAGTGGCTAGAGGATCTGAGGGCTGACCACAGCGACCTCCCTGAACAGGGTCCAGTAACCATCACAGTGGTAGATATCCAAGAAAGGGTCTCCAGTATGAAGAGTTGGACAGCACCAGGGCCCGACATGGTTCACGCCTACTGGCTGAAGAAGCTGACTGCACTCCACGAGCGTCTGGCAGCACAAATGAAGCAGCTGCTAGTTAACGAGAGACACCCGGAATGGCTAACTGAAGGCCGGACGGTCCTGATCCCCAAGGACCCCAAGAAGGGACCGGTCCCCTCCAACTACCGACCAATAACCTGCCTCAGTACTACATGGAAGCTCCTGTCAGGCATCATATCGGCTAAGATGAACAGGCACATGGGTCAATACATGAGCGGGACACAGAAAGGAATTGGCAAGAATACCAGAGGCGCAAAACACCAGCTACTGGTAGACAGAACAATCAGCCGAGACTGCAAGACCAGACTGACCAACCTGTGCACTGCCTGGATTGATTACAAGAAGGCCTATGACTCAATGCCCCACAGCTGGATACTGGAATGCCTAGAATTGTACAAGATCAATGGGACCCTAAGAGCCTTCATCAGGAACTCAATGGGGATGTGGCGTACAACACTAGAGGCCAACTCCAAGCCCATAGCACAAGTCACCATCAAGTGCGGGATCTACCAAGGAGATGCTCTGTCCCCACTGCTGTTCTGCATAGGCCTGAACCCCCTCAGTGAGATCATTAACAAGACTGGCTACGGATACCGACTACGGAACGGAGCAGTTGTCAGCCACCTCCTGTACATGGATGACATCAAGCTGTATGCCAAGAGTGAACGAGACATCGATTCACTGATCCACACTACCAGGCTATACAGCAATGACATTGGAATGTCGTTCGGACTGGAGAAGTGTAGTCGGATGGTAACAAAGAGAGGGAAGGTAGTCAGAACTGAGGGGATTGAACTACCAGAAGGCAACATTGCAGACATAGAGGACAGTTACAAGTACTTGGGGATCCCACAGGCGAATGGGAACCATGAAGAGGCCGCTAGAAAAGCTGCAACCACCAAGTACCTGCAGAGGGTCAGGCAAGTCCTGAGGAGTCAGCTGAATGGTAAGAACAAGATCCGGGCCATCAACACGTACGCCCTGCCCATGATCAGGTACCCTGCTGGGGTAATAGGCTGGCCAAAGGAGGAGATAGAAGCCACTGACATAAAGACAAGAAAGCTCCTTACCATGCATGGAGGGTTTCACCCCAAATCCAGCACCCTGAGGCTGTACGCTAAGCGGAAGGAAGGGGGCCGGGGACTGGTGAGTGTCAGCACCACAGTCCAGGATGAGACAACGAACATCCAAGAATACATTAGGAAGATGGCCCCAACTGACCGAGTGCTCAGTGAATACCTCAGGCAGCAGAAACCCAAGAAAGAGGAGGGAGACGAGGAACCATCATGGAAGGACAGGCCCCTGCACGGTATGTACCACCGGCAGATAGAGGAGGTGGCTGATATCCAGAAATCCTACCAGTGGCTGGACAAAGCTGGACTGAAAGACAGCACAGAGGCACTAATCATGGCAGCACAAGAACAAGCTCTGAGCACAAGATCCATAGAGGCTGGGGTCTATCACACCAGGCAAGACCCCAGGTGCAGGCTGTGTAAAGATGCCCCAGAGACAATCCAGCACATAACAGCAGGGTGCAAGATGCTAGCAGGCAAGGCATACATGGAAGGCCATAACCAAGTGGCCGGCATAGTGTACAGGAACATCTGTGCCGAGTATAACCTGGAAGTCCCGAGGTCAAAATGGGAGATGCCCCCAAGGGTGGTGGAGAATGACCGAGCTAAGATCCTGTGGGACTTCCAGATACAGACGGACAAAATGGTGGTGGCTAACCAACCGGACATAGTGGTGGTAGACAAACAGAAGAAGACGGCCGTAGTGATCGATGTAGCGGTTCCGAATGACAGCAATATCAGGAAGAAGGAACATGAGAAGCTGGAGAAATACCAAGGGCTCAGAGAAGAGCTCGAGAGGATGTGGAGGGTGAAGGTAACGGTGGTCCCCGTGGTAATCGGAGCACTAGGTGCGGTGACTCCCAAGCTAGGCGAGTGGCTCCAGCAGATCCCAGGAACAACATCGGAGATCTCTGTCCAGAAGAGCGCAGTCCTGGGAACAGCTAAGATACTGCGCAGGACCCTCAAGCTCCCAGGCCTCTGGTAGAGGACCCGAGCTTGAAGGATAAACCGCCCGCAGGGGCGTGCTGGGTGTTTTATATATATATATATATATATATACATATATATATATATATATATATACACATATATATATATATATATATATATATATACACATATATATATATATATACACATATATATATGTGTATATATATATATATATATATACACATATATATATGTGTATATATATATATATATATATACACATATATATATGTGTATATATATATATATATATATATATATATATATATATATATATATATATATATATATATATATATATATATATATATATACACACATACACATATATATATATGTGTGTATATATATATATATATATATATATATAACAATTAGCTAATGTGAACAACATTAGCTAATTGTTATTTACTAGCTCATCTTAAAATGACTGTTCAGTAGAAAAATGAAGCCCAACAATCATGTTTTTACAGTCTCACGGTCTCAGCATCAGATACTCAAAAAAATCAAACAAAGATAAAATTAAAACAAATAGATGAAGAAGAAAAAATTCTCCTTCATTTCTGTCAAACAATGCTGCATGAAACCTTTCCAGCAGTTAGTATCATAAGCTGTCCAGGTTTGTGTGTCTATCAAAACACTTTTTACAAATCCTGCTGGAATTTGTCAGGTTACAGCTGCAGTCAAAGCACGATGGAAATAAGTGAACAAGCAAGCAAACGCTCAGCTTCTCATGCTGAGCTAATGATTAGTTGGTGTTGGTTTCCTCTCACTCTTCTTTTAATGTGTTCACAATTAGGGCTGGGCTATATCATTACGGTAATACGGGGTAATACCGTGAATGGGCAACGATAGGAAAATGACATATGGATAAAACGCGCATGCGCAGTGCCTTTGTTTACATACGTACATGGCTGCGACGCAGAATGAGAAGAGCGAAAGTAGATCATTAAATGAAACAGATGAACCAGAATTGGTTTGTAAAAATGCTGCAACTTCAGTGGTGTGGAACTGGTTTGGCTTTCGTCCATCAGATACACAACAAAGCACTATTTTTGGTAGAGCATGCTAGCGGCCGTCGTTATTACCGTGTTGTTTGGAAAATACGCCACACTTAAAATCAATCCTTTGATTTTTCTGAAAATCGACAGTGCCCTTTATAATCCCGTGTGCCTTATGTATGAATTCTGGTTGTGTTTACTGACCTCAAAACGATTTTATGTGGTACACGGTGTTCGAAAATCTGTCAAATGTTTAGTACGACTTTGCTAAGCTACGAAGCCGCACTGCTTGATGGATTGTGGGAACATTATGGCTATCGTAGGAAGGAGCCTCGCGGAGTGATACGTACTGTGCTTCAACATAATATTACCGTATTGTGTGTGTATAACCTCTTTTTAAGTTTTGTGGATATTATACATGGTTATGCTGAGGATATGTCAGCCAATTTCCAATGGAAATGTCTTTTGGTTAAACTGTCAGCAAGGAATTTGCACTGTTACATTTTTATATAACTTAAATGCACATAAAAAAACAGCTGCTTGTTTAAGTGAAAATACATTATTAGTGCAAAAAAACCCATCAAAGTTGTGGAGTTGTAAAGTATTTTGTCTAGTGTCAATTATATCGTTATCGCAAATTTTCAAATGTATATCGTGATAAATATTTTTGGTCATATCGCCCTGCTCTATTCACAATAAACTCTTAACGGACCGAGAAGAGCAACAGAAGAGCTCATTCAGGAGCTGTTGAAGTTCTTCACGGATTTTTGATGGGAGCGACCAGGCGGATAATTTTATTTCCAAAATCAGACATCTTTATTAGCGCTGGAAGAAAATGAAATACAGATGCATCTGTAGATCATCCTATGAAGTCCTATTCTAAAGGCTGATTTCCCTCTCCCAGGCTTGTACCTGTGGCTTCATGTCCTGGGGGTTGGTTGTTCTCCTGCCCTGCACCCCATCCTTTTGTTCTTACCCTCTAGCAACCGTCATATTCTAACGTTGCAAGCAATCACAAACTCTACAGTCTGTCTAACTCCAATGTATACGAAGCAATCTATTATTCTCAACAGAGATAAACTCAGCATAAACTGAACCCACATTAAAGTTAGCTCCGTGCTTACCTTTAGATGAGCTCACAAACCGAGAGAGACTCCTTGATGAAGCTTAAAGTCTTTCCAAACAGGAAACAGATCAGGTAGCAGAGACCCACGTGGTTCACGCTGATCCCAGCTAGGATCCAGGAGACAAGGGTGTGCAGATCGATGCAGATATCGATCCAAACGTTGGTAGTGGTATATGTTCCTGTACGTTTACTACTTTACTCCCGTTTCATGAAAAAGCAGCTCTCTCTGCTCGACTCCTCTCCTGCACACACACTTTGCTCCGCCCCCTTTATCTGGCTCCGCTGTGATTTGTTGCTGTGCGATCACGTGACTCAGCTAAACAACGTAACCACGTGGGGTATTTCAAAATTAGGGCCTATCTCCTTTTCCTAAACTCTTTTCCGTGGCTCGAGGAAAACGTCATCGTGGGAAGGAGAATTGCTAAGGACTCAGGGAAAGAGAGGAGCGGTGCTGAGAATTGGAACAGCCTTACACTCGTCTCTCTGTAACAACGTGACACCGGATGTCCGCCTGTTGAAACTACAGAAGATGGCAAGGGCGTAGGCTGTGTCCCAATTCAGGGTCTGCACGCTTGAAGTACGCGCTCTACGCGCACTACGTACGGCGCGTACTATAAGTACGAGAAGTGCGGAAGTGAGAGGCTTGTGAAATGGGCTTTGTCGCGCTGTTAGGGTTGCCTAGCAACCATGATACTAACCGCGAGACACGTTACATACAGCATTGTTTGATAGAAATGAAGGAGAAAAATGTTTTGTTGGTCATTCATTTTTGTCATGACATCACTTTGATTAATTGAGTATCTGAGGCTGAGACCACGGGACTGTAAAACATGATTGTTGGGCTTCATTTCTGTGCTGAACAGTCATTTAAGATTAGTTAGTAAATAACAATTAGTTAATGTTGTTCATGAGACTAAAGTCATCTCACTGTGGCAATGTAAATATAATATGGCCAATATTATAGTATTGTCAGTTTATTATGATATATATCTATATCTACACATATATCTATATATATATCTATCTCTCTCTCTCTCTCTCTCTCTCTATATATATATATATATATATATATATATATATATATATATATATATATATATATATATATATATATATATACATATACATATATCACTGACTTTCAGCTTGTTGTGTTTGTGGATATATAACTGACTTTAATTATTAAACATTCGCACATAAATAAGTGACATCATATTCAGTACTTTTGACAGTTCACTCTTCGGCCGCTCCATCTTATTAGGGAAATTCCAAATACATAAATGTAAATTTCAAAACTCAACCCCATCATTTAATTTGTTTTTGATTGAAATTGAATATTACTTAAAATCTCTTAAATTAACTTCCAATAAAAAAGGTTTATCATTGATTGAAATTCATTCAGAAATGTTTAACGAATGAGCTGTCACAACTTTCAAGTACAAAGTTGTTATGAAGTCTGTCACATCCCCCCCCCCCTTTTTTTTTTTCTTTTTTCTCCTTTATTTATTTATCCTTCTTATTTCATTGTACTGTATATTGTTACTCTTATTTGCCTTGTATGTCTACTGTACAAACTAAACTGGAATGACTGACTGTTCGCTTTATGATTTCAATAAAGTTTGGAAAAAAAAAAACCTCTTCGGCCGCTCCTTTCTGCCGTATTTTGCGGCAAAATTATCCACACCCACCGCCGCACTATGAATTGTGGGATATATGGGACCACGAAGCATGCACCGGACCACGCTTGATATTTGGGGAAATCGACGGCGCATTTGGAGTATGCATTTGAAGTATGCATTTGAAGTACACTTCGAATTGGGACAGCCGTCGTCGCATGGCGATGACGTAATCGCACTTAAAATGCGTACTTCAAGCGTGCAGACCCTGAATTGGGACACAGCCGTAGATTTGGTTTTGGCATTGGTGGGGACGGATGATTCAACCACCAATCCCTGCACTATTTCTTTTTTTTCTTTTTCCCCCCTTTTTGTCTTTGCTTCTTGATAAAAAAAAAGGAGAAATATACTTGCCTACATATGCTATTCTACATGCTTTTAAACCATTTAAAATTACAATTCATATATTTTACATTTGAATTATCCCATATGGAAAAGAAATAGTAAAAACTTATATGTGATTACTCATGAAAGTGGCCACTTTCATGAGTAAATCATATAAGGCTGGACTTCTTTAAGTTACTTTCAAGTAACTTAAAGAAGTCCAGACGCTTTTCTTTGCAAGCTCCTTTGACTGTAAGATTTATGAGTTTCATGCTTTCATAGTGGTCCTTGGGAGAGCTTGACATTTTTTATCAGGTGGTCCACACTGTAAAAAGTTTGAGAAACACTGATAAGCGTATGTGTGCTTTTGGAAAACATTTAAAGCTGCAGTACAGAATCTTTGAAACAAGCTTAAAACATTTTTAGAATATCAACAGAGTACTCTGGTTCTCTCTACAGCTCCTCACTCCACCAGGGCTGTTTGGCACTTTCTGATAGTGTGCAAATGTGATGTACGTACTGCGGCAGTCATACAGACACCTGGACGGTCCAAAAGTTGGCCTACCTATTACTGGCTGAGGTTTTAGTAGAGTTGTGGCTGAACCACATAAAAATATATCATTAATTTTAATCTCCCCAATCAATTATAATGTTATACGAGTATGAGTAAATCTGTTTTTTTTTCCTCTTTGTCAGTTTAACAGTTTCTGTTTTGCCTGTCACTGTTCCCTGTCCGTTTTCTTACCTGGTTCTTCCTGACCTTGCAGTTTCTCCTCACGTTCCCCTCTTTCCTCTCTCCTTCTTCAGACTGACAATCATACACAAATAGATTGTATTCAATTAGATGAAAAATTAAATTAATATAAAAAATACTATTAAGATCATGTTACAAGTTCAAAATTGGGGATGGAGACAAGAGAAAAAAACCACAATAACAACACTGGTCCGGCCGGGTTAAGTCAAACGATGATTTTAATGATCACACACGTGGCAGATGGACACTGTATGCAGACAGCCTCAGATCTCAAAATGGTGGAGCATTGATCAAACTCTTATAGCCTCTAGTGGCCCCCACCTTATCATAAAAGCCTAAACATTCACATGCTTTCTCTCACACGGCGCCTAAGCTACGACCTTGGCTCCCCGTTTATCTGCTCCTGCTGAGATGGGGCAGAAAACTCCAGCATGTTCTGTTCTCTTCTAATCAGACAAATAAGGCGATGACTTTCTGCAAACAGTATTTCTTATAACATCATAAAACAATATCATTCATCCACAATAAATCAGCAGTCTAATGTAATGCAAATCAGTTTAACTAACGCAATAGTTATCAGCTTCTTCTAATTCAGGAGAATAATGCAAACTAAAACTACATAATAATTCACAATCTTTAATTAGGGGTATAACATGGCATAAAATAATATTATAATTTAACAATCACTAACAAATATAAAAATATAGTCCAAACAGGTAAGGTGTAATTGTATTATCAGCCATAGTGCTTGGTCTGTTTGTCCGATGTAAATCAATTGCAGTTAGAGGCTACATTAATTTCCCCTCTGTAAGCACTTATTGAAATTATCTGAGCATTACAAGTACATATTTGCTTACTCTGTATGCTCAAATGTGACCCGTTATAGCCAACAGAAAAAAAGCGGAGGCCCGAAAAACAGGTGGGGGTCCTCCACCACCACCACTCACAGAGGCTGAGCAGTTGGCTTCCACATTTGTGATAATGTTGGCAGCATCACATATGATCTTCACAGTGCAGAGAACACAAATTAGCATCCATTACTATAATGAAATAATTTGTTAGTTTGAAATGCTACAGGGAACTATGTACCTGTACATTAATGCTGTGGAAAGACTTCCTGTTCACATAGTCTCCTTCATTTACTGAAGGAGCAATGACTGGAATGTGAGTGCCATCTATACAGCCAATCACGCCTGGGAACCGTGAGAATAAATGTAAAATTTAAGTAGTAGTTCAAATATCACCACATCATGAATTAAGTTTCGTTCATCCTGATACCTGCAATTTTGTGGCATCCCTCTTTGATGAATCTTGTGGGTCTATGACCGGGGAACACCACAAACGAGTACAGGAGACGTTTCAGTGCAACTGTAACATTCCTGACTGCCCGACAGACGGTAGCCTTGGAAACGTGCTCAGCGTCACCAATATTATACAGAAAGCTCCCGTTTGCAAAAAACCGAAGTGCAATACAAATAATATGTACAGAACTGAGAGAATGTCCGCGATGTGTCACATGAGCAATATTAGGCCTGAGGATGTTATTCAAATAAATTATAGATTGTGCTGAAAAACGGTAACGTTCACACAGGAGATCATCAGGAAATGATAAAATGTCCGAACGCGCTCTAATCACTCTCTCCCGGCGGAGAGCTCTGCGGAGAATTTGGGCTTCAACATCTACTGGCTCTTCAAGGAAGGAGCATGCCATGTCTGACACTTCCTACAGTCAGGTTTCTGACAAAGAGGCGGAGAAGGTCAGGGTTAGTTGAAGTAAACCTGCTAGGGGCAGTGGCGTGTCCAGCGGGGTGGCCTGGGGGGGCACAGGCCACCCCCCCAACCAGACCGGCCACCCCAGGTGCCACCCCAAAGGCAAAACAATAAAATTCAATCAAATATCAAATGTCCGATTATGTTTTCACGGTGAAGCTCAGATATCCGACTGTAAGTGAATGCAGCATCGGCTTCTGTGCTATGTGCATCACGTTAGCAAAGGTAGGAGAGCCAAGCACGAAAGACGGCACTGCAGGAAACAATTTTTCGGTGAAAGAAAATGAGGACAGAATAAATGTCCCGGTAAGTAATATTAAGTTTGCTGAGTTTAGTAAACTTCGGTGAAATTAGAATACCAAGGAAAAAATAACACTTAAAGAATTATTGCAGCCATGGAATATATCAGACAGTATGCTACTGAGGGCAGCTAACATAAGAGTTATGAGTTATAAGATATAATCTAAGTCGTAACATTGCTGTATGGAGTTGCAGGTTAACATAACTGGACTGGCCATCGGGCATACCGGGCATATGCCCGGTGACTTATTTTTTATTTATTTTTGTAAGGGCATGAACAATGAGAGGTGGTGGATTGGCCAGATGCAGGTCGATGTGTAAAAATAACTCAGGTGTTTGGTGGTGGCTATGGCGGGGCTTCCACAGAGGCCAGCAGGTGGATGAGGGAAGGGGAGGCAGGAGAAGAGACCCGAGGCAGCCGCCGGTCCTAGTGTCAGGTGAACTGAACTTCAGGTAAGAAGTTATGACCTGCAGTCTATCTGGGTCAGATATAAACCAAGTTTAGGTGGAGTTTATTTTCGTTGTGCTGACTTTTTACCGTCAGTTGCAATAACTCATACTGCGTTCTAGCCAGCTTGACGGAGTTTTTATACAGCTGGGTGGGTGCTATGATGTTACTGATAGTGAACTTTATTTTATTCATAAGGTTAGTTAGTAGAGTTGCCAACGGCTCCTTAAAAAATGGAATGGTCCCTCAATCAGAGAAAATATTACACGTTTCGTATTGAGCTGAGAAGAGACGCAGTTTGTCCCGAACTTTAGCTAGAATGGAAAAAGACACAAAGCTGGAGTTATTCTGTGTTTACGCTGCACAGCTGTCTCTTCTTCTCTCATTCTCCCCCCTCCCTCTCCTGTTTCTACTTCAATCATGAAACTGATCAATGATCAGCTGATCGGCTTTTCTCTCTTGTTTATTTATCGCCCACTTTGCACCAGAAAGAGAAAACCAGCGGATGTCGCGCTAAACAACAGCAGCACGTTTAAGCTTGATCAGCTGTTGTTAGAATTTATTTAATATTAATTTTTAATATCAGCTGATGTTTGCTGGAGCCACAGCTGTAAAGCTGCTGGTCATGATGTCAGTTTGGATATGTGGTGAGAGGGAAACATGAAGATGAAACCAGGAGATGTCCTTACTGAATCATCAGAGCTGTGATGGAGAAACAGGTTTACCTTTTAGGTGACATGAATGAGTTGAAGGGAAGTTATGAACTGTTTCTGAGAGAAAAATAACACCAGGATCCTTTTCTAAGTAGCTGACAGCTGGTAACTGTGCAGGGGCGGGTCTAGCAAAGTGTTGCCAGGGGGGCAGGTAGGGCATTAACAGGGAGAGGTGGGGCACTAAGAAATACTTTTCCTTCTTATTCTCATTTAAAATATCTAGCTTTTATTAAATAATTATCTAAATCTTACAACCAAAGTTTTTATCTGACATAAATGTATAGAAATCATACATATACCAACAAGACGGTGTACATATGGAAAAGATATATATAAATTTTATAAAGTTTGTAAATGTCTTGTGTGAAACTTGTATGAAAAGCATACAAGAGTAAAAACAGATATAAGATCCCTTGAAAGATTATATAATGAATCTTGTATGTTTTGGATACTTACTAAAACAATATATGAAAGTAATGAGAAAGTGGCCACTTTCATGAGTTAAGTCATATAAGTTTTTACTATTTCTTTTCCATATGGGACTGTCACAACAGCATTTGTTTTCATTCAAAGTCTTTATGGCTTTACTACCTGGTGGGCCGGTCTGTAGTCAAAATGCCAGATTTTCTGTCCCAGTCCAGCCCTGCAGGTTAATACTGGCAGTGTCACCATGCCAGCTGACTGTATTTCATCATCAGCCAGTGTTGTTCTTGATCAATATTACCAAAGTTTACCATAAGGCAGCATAGAAAGTATTTACTTGCTTTCAGGTTTTATTCAAATGTTAGTCTTTTCATTTGTTTCCCCACTTTTTTCCTGTTTCAAAATCAAACACCAGTTTGTGAGAAGATTATCTTCTTTTTTTAATAGGCAGATAAAGTTTTGCATTGGAATGGCTAATTTGTCAATTGTTTGTTACAAATGTTCGTATTTTAATATTCAAAAATGTTTTTGCCCAAAACATATGTGCACTATATGTCAGTAAAAACACTATGCAAATATTGCTGTCCTTGACTGCTGAATAAACACTGACTGATTGTATCTCTTGTACTTTATCAACACAGTATCTAAAAACTTTGCACCGTAGTGGTTAAAATCTCATTCTAATAAGAGTTAAAAGCGCATTCGGTTATTAGGTTTATAGGATTATTGAATTATGGTTAACGGTTGGTAGAATTTTTTTTAAACATTATCTGCCAATTACATCTGCCACCCTTCTCCAAATCTGTGCCCCTACCTGGCCCCCCCAACAAAAATTTTCTAGACACGCCACTGGCTAGGGGGCAGGTTAGCTTCACGGAGTGTGTCGTCATAGTAACTCACTCAGAATTAATTTAAACTCGCTTTGTGAAACCGGAAACCCAGAGTTTTCGTTCACTCAGGGTATACTTACTCAGAGTTTGCACTAAACCGGCTTCCTGAAATAGGGCCCAGGACGGATTGTAGGGTAGCAAACATCGTCGGAAAACATGTTTTCAACACTGCAGGTTACCTGGTGTGTAATGTTCTTATTCCTCTATGAATAAAACATCAAGAATTGCTCCTGTTGCTAGCTTCAGCTAGCTGTTTATTATTCTTTCTACCACGATCACTTCTTCTTCTATTCTGTATATCTTATTGATTCCAGAGCGCCCCTTGTGGGTAGCTTCAACAATAGCAACTATCATTACATGGTGTAATGCTTTTCAGCTAAAAAGAAACATGATCTGACTCCTACCTAACTATATAAAGAGTAACTGAAGGTTAAATGCAGCCAACATGTCCTGTTTTCAGCCAGGCACTTACACCTCCGCTCAGCTGCGTCTCAGCCACCATCGCTCTGACAGCCAGGATGCTAGAGCCAGCGAGGCGAGCTGGAACAAACCATTTTGGGAGGGGGGGAGGTTATCTATACTTTTGTTGCTAAAGTGTTACGTCTCAACCAAGTACTGTATGCTTGTTATATTTTTAGTAGTGTGTCACACAAACAGCAAATATTGTCAAAAAAGTAAGAAATCTTTGCGGGTGATTTGATTCATTTTGGGGGTGCTGAATGAGACGCAGACCTTCACAATAAAACAGGAAACAAGAGATCCCTCTAGGTCGCAGACTAGACACAGAACTAAATACAAATACAGGCCATTTACCACTATAAATACATTTTACTTACTAACTATAAAAGAACAAACTGAGAAAATATTCAACTACTACTAGAGAATTATCTTGATTTTTTATAACAAGTTGAACAAATAAAAACACTTTTTCACCATGTCAGTGGCTGCTGGTTTGTTTCCAAACACAAACATCCTGCACTGAAGGTCAGACACTGAATGATGTGCCAGCTGTTATCAGGCTGAGGTTGTGGTTTAATCTTTATTTTCATGTCAATTCAATAACCAAACCACAACAAAATAAAATTTCTGTCCCACGCCTTCATCCTGTACATCAATGATATATGTAAAAAATCTGAGATTTTACAGTTTACACTTTATTTGTGGATGATATAATATTTTCTGTACTGGAGAGAATTTACAGCAGCTTTTGGGAATTGTCATAAGTACTGCATAGGTACAGAATTGCCTATGAAAAAAAATGTTGACACCAGTTGACATGATAGTCAGTCACATTAAAATGTAAATAAAAAGTAGAAAAATAATCCTAAAAATGGTAAATGGCCTGTATTTGTATAGCGCTTTAGTACTCCCTAAGGCTTTACACATTCAGTCATCCACACATTCACACACAGGTGATGGCAAGCTACAATGTAGCCACAGCTGCCCTGGGGCGCACTGACAGAGTTCCTAAAAGCAGATGGCACCACATCACATTTACTGTCACTCATCTGAGAAAGAAAGTGTAACAACACTCAAAAGTATATGAAACACACAAGTTACAACTGAGCAAGATTTCAATTTTAGATAAAGAAGCAAAAATACAATTTAATGTTGTAACTTTGATGTTCACCTTCATTCTAACCTCATAAGAGGAAAAGGAAGAGAAAATGTATCACATTTGACATTAACACCATCCTCCCTCATGGTTTACATATGGCCACTAGAGGGAAATGTTGTGCTTTAAACACTAACATGGTTACAAACAGATCATCAGTGTTCTGTCATTTCTCCCACTGTGACCCAAAAATCAGGGTCAGTAGGCCATGTTGTTGTACATGTTGTATTATGTATTAGAAACACATGTGCAGGACAGAGAAGAGAGGATGCACAGGTGATCCTTTCCAGAAGCTTCTTTAATGTATCAAAGAGGTGTGACACACAGGTACAGCATACAACCTTGGAGGGAGAAAGGAAGACTCTTTAAACAGCGTGTCAAACTGTCTGTCTTTCAAGGTCTGTAACTTTGGTTCATACTGTCAATTTAAAGTGAGCATAAAATCAAATGTGAAGAACACTGTAACACTTTGTTTCCTTCACTCCTCTCCTTACATCTCCAGTTAGTGGTTCCCGAACCTTTTTTTTTTCTTGGCCCCCTTTATTTTACAAGAAAAAATGCCTCTCTGTGCTAAATGGGTTTAAAAACATAAAAAACTGTAGGATACTGTTTGTCATTGATTTGAACCGGGGGAACAAATCGTGGCAGGATCAGCCTGATATTATTTGTATCCCACTGTAACTTTACTGTATAAAGAGCTAACATCTCCAAAATGTCAGGAGTAGTTAGTCATTACAACAAGTGTTTGTGAACTAAAAATCAAGAATGTGGGATACTGTTTGTCTGTGATTTGGATAGCCCAGCATGTGCTCCCGACGAAGGGAAAACCAATTCTACAGGGGAGACCTACCTTGGCACTTGTGCAGGTGATCCAGGAGAGACAAACAACTGCTGTCTAAGCGAAAACCTGTAGTGATCCTGTATGTGTCAGAAGTATCAGAACATTTGAGACATTTTTTTCTAAACACTTTGTCTCTGTGGGTTTTAACCCCAAAACATGCTGCACCAAAAATTGGTCTTTTTGTCTCTGTCACAGCTGAATTACAGATGTAAGTCCACACAGACTCCAGCCAGCCTAGTGTCTCCTTCACACACACTGAAACAATATGAAAATGGTTTTGTTAGTAACATGTAAAGCAGAGTTGTTTATTCGTCTTTATCTCAGAGACAGTTTAGTTTCTAACAATTAAATGTTACAAGAAACACGAAAAAAACAACAAACATCAAAGTGGAGCAGAGTGACACTGTTACAGCAGAGATACAGGTTCTGTAGTTCTGCTGATCTGACTCTTATTTTGTCATAAAATGTTTTTGTTATTTTCAGTGAATAACAGAATCTGAGTTTCAAACTTGACTCAATGGGATTTAAATAAAGTTTCCAGTAAAGCTGAAAATGACAGATGATGGTAACAGATCTTGCCGACCCTCCAAATGCGCAACACCAAAAAGAGATGATTAAAAGTGTTTCTATACGCTGCTGTTCTTTAACCAGCTCCATGGAATAAAATCAAGTCCTGATAACTGAATTTATTATTCAGAATATACAAGAGAAGGACTTTATTAGACTCTGAGTGACCCCACCCAGTCTCTACACACGGGGAAACTGAACCAGTATGAAAGAAACTCTGCTGCAAACTGTTTGTCTCACAGGAATCGCCCATGGTAAGCAGAAGCTTGTAAAACGTTGCTTATGTAATCAGCCTAGAACTAGACTTGTAGTCAAGACCGCCTAATCCGAGACCAAGACAAGACCGAGACCAGAGGGTATCTAGACCAAGACAAGACCAAGACCAAGTTGAGATGAGACTGAGACCAAGACCGAGACAATGCTGCTATGTTTACGGGTGTCAGGTATATTTATGTGTTTTTGCTTTCGCACAGCCCTCCTCACCGCTGTTTACTGTGTCACTCACTTACTGAGAGGACAGACAGATGCTCCACTTGACTGTCGCGTCTCTCACCCTCTCGGTTTTTCACATAATGATATTATCCTATATCCTCGCATGTGATTGGCCACAATATGGTGGGATTGGAGCCCAACTGAGCCACTGTATGAGAGCTGAGCATCAAAAGGAAATTAAGTGAGGGTAGAAATGACTGAAAGATTATTAGGCTCTGTTTTGAGTTTTGTTCAAAAAAGAATGACTTCATATAGGAAAAAATAAATATCACCTTAAACTAGTTTTTAATCAAGCAGCAAGGCAGAACAAAGTCGGGCTGTATCAAGACACAGTGACTAAACTCCAATTCAACCAGACCCAGAACTGATCCGGAATTAAAACAGGACTACACCAGTTCAAAATCAGGACTACTTAGAACTTAACCAAAACCCAACCAGAATCAAAACTAGATGATAGTAGCACTAAAAATCATCATAGACCTGCACTACACTTATTTTTTAATTATACCAAAGTCCACTATTTAGATTGAGAAAAGTTTATATAATTATTTAGCCTTGTTGTGCAAACAAGCCTGCAGAACTTAATAAATATAGAATTTGAAAAGTAACAAATGGTATCTAAAAAGAAACACTAGGTACTGGATACATGTTCTGATGAGTTTTGGCAAACAACCATTTGACTAACATGTGTGTCTCACCTGCTCTTGTTCCATCTCTGTTCTTTCCTCATTCTCCATCTCCCTCTCTGCTCCTCTCTCTCCCTCTTTGTGCTGACAATCAAGCCAAACACCAACATCATCAAATATACAGTTGAAACCAGATATTTACACACTCTTCAGATAAAAACACAAACATTGTAACATCAAATCAGACTAAATGTTTATTTTTTTAGATTGATAAAAAACATTTGTTAACTTTTGTATTTTGTATTCAAAATTGAGCCACACTTATGGAGCTCCACAATCCTTTTCCTGGTGTTTTGGTTGACATCTCTTGATTTTCCCATGTCACAGAAACAGGCTCTGTGTTTTGCCTTATATGCATCCACAGGTGTGCCACCAATTTACTCACGTGGACTCTACTAACCTATCAGAAGCTTCTTCAGCTCAGAATGGAATCGTCTGGAGTTTTCTTATTAATTAACAATAAACTTAGTGTACATGTACTCCTAAATTTGATGAAAGTGATTAAAATAGACCGCTCCCTCTTTTTATTTTGACATTTAACTAATTCAAAAGATATTTCAACATTTATTTATCTAAAACAAAACAGGTTTACTCTAAATTCATGTTTAACAGTGAATTTTTTTTAAAATGTTTTCTCCATAAAGTATATGTAAACATCAGTATATTCACTGGTTTATAAAACATCAGTATATTCACTGGTTTATAAAACATCAGTATATTCACTGGTTTCAACTGTGAATATACTGCTGTGTATTGAAATTCCTCTTGTTTTGCATAGACTGAACAACATACAAAGCATAATATATAAAATAACATCTACCTGAGTTTTTTCTTTGAAAGAAGCTCCTTATGTCCATTTTTGTGTACATCAGTACACCATTGAAACCGATTTAGAGTTTGTTTAGCCGTGGAAATGTAAGCTAAGACTCTAAAAAATCAGCATTGTCGTTCGTCTTTTTATTTATCCATTTGTTGATTCACTTGAAGAGCAAGTAACGCAACCAAGTGATCAGTTTGATATCAATCTTTTGTGATACACCGTCATACGAATTCGTCAATACGAATGATTTGCTTTGGTACCTGGTCAAACTTAAGCTCTCCTCTGTAAACTCGCAGGCAGCAACTTCTCTCCCCTCACTCACATGTGTAAGTGCTGTTCTCAGTCGGCCCAAAATTCTGACTCTGCAGGAAATCCTTCTACCCTCTCCAATCTTAGAAGAGGTTTACAAGTTTGTGGACAAGGCTCAGCGGGCCCAACACTCTAAAGGAAAAGAAAGACAACGCAGAAAATTTCACACCTTGCTTTCAAAAACACATACTCCTCGTTCTGAACCTACACAACTCAGAGAAGAAAACACACCTGAAGACAGTCAGGAGAAATGGGTAAAGAACTTTTCAGACCGGAGTCTCACTGAACCTGAAAAGAGAGTTTTAGCCAAAGCAAGGGGGTAAATTTGGCATGGACGGAAGGGACATGTCCCCACCAATAATTTGATCTCTTTGAGTAAAGAAATCAAACCTGATAGAAGGAAAAAAATGATCTGTCAGCGTCTCATTCACCCAGCGGTGCAGAAACAGTTAAATTACGTTCTCTACTGGAGTCCTACCTCATGTGACAAATATGGCCTATGTGATTGGCTGTGCCTTTCAGGGAGCTCTGTTTAGCTTTAGCAGCGGCAAGCCTGCGCTGCGAGGACCTGCGAGGAGGAGAGGAGGATGGCAGCAAAAAGGAAGAACCTGGATATAAGAAAGTATTTTTCAAAGAAACCTGTAAGCAGAGATGGGCAGTAACGCGTTACTGTAATCTGATTACTTTTTTCAAGTAACGAGTAAAGTAAGGGATTACTATTGCAAAATCGGTAATTAGATTACCGTTACTTTCCCGTAGGAACGCTGCGTTACTGCGTCACTAAAACCGTGATTTTTTTGCGAGAATGTCTCATGACAGTGACGTAAGCAAGTGCGACGTTGGTGACAGCAGCTGTGTGCAGATCAACAATGGATAATATATCGAGTGCGGGAGAGAGTATGAGCGTGCAGCGTTTAAAGTGTGGAAGTACTGACCTTACTTTGAGTTTGATTCCATAAAAAGTGACAAAAACATTAGCGTCCATCGTGCGTGGGAAGAAAACGTCTTTTTACAGCGAAAAAAACCCCTAAACTTCCGAGCAAGCACCGAGTAGCTACGACGTGATGGGAAACTCACAGAGACACTCGCGCGGATTCTTCAACTGACCGCAGCACACCTACACCAGGGTAACCCTCCGCCTACCCTGCTCCTGCTTTACAGGTGAAAATAGAGCAAAAGGACCGCTGAGTCTTTGACTTTATTTATTTTCTGCTGTGTTTTACTTGCATCTGTTTGAAAGAGTGAGTGAAAACACAAAAAATATTTTATTTTATGTGCTGGAATGTGTAGAAAATAGGTTTAAATGTTAAACTAATTTATTCAAGTCAGAGAATGTTGCATATAATTAAATGTTTTGCTTGATGCATAAAGTTAAAAGATTAAAACTGATAAAACAAGTTAAAAAAAGAGACTTTTCCATTTGATTACATTTTGTATGATGGATTATGTAGAAAAAGTAGAATTGGGCTGAAAGATCTATCACTTTATCACCTCTTCAGGTTGTAAATCGTGTTTTTAAAAAGTAACTAAGTAACTAAGTAACTAAGTAATTAATTACTTTTGAAAATAAGTAATCAGTAAAGTAACGGGATTACTTTTTGGGGGGAGTAATCAGTAATTAGTTACTGATTACTTTTTTCAAGTAACTTGACCAACACTGCCTGTAAGTCACTTAAAGTCAAGTTCACTCATAAGATGTGTCCGTCATAATAACGTTACAGGCTATGCTAGGCCTTGGCCCACATCAGTCTAAAAGTGTATGTAACCATGAATAACGTATTTTGGACTAACTAACTGCACAACAGGCAGCACTATTAGTTATCTCAGTCTCAGAGTAGCATTTCTAATTTTGATTGAAACTTTCAGAGAAAACGGCTGCTTTGAGCAAGCCAGGATATTAGTTTACAGAGGCTGTACCATGTACACCAGGTGAGACTGGACAATATAGATGTATGCCAGCAGTTTATCTCAGTTAACGAGAGGAGAAGGCATGTGTTTGGCTCCTTCACATAGTGAACATACAGTTGTTGTGTCCATGTCTGTTGCTGTAACAGTAGTTCATGTTTAGAATAAAAAAATGCCAGCTCACTGATTTGATAGTGTGTCTTAAATGTTGCATAATTTTGCTGAGAGATCTTTTACTTTGTGGTAATCTTAGATGAGTAGTTTTATTGACAAAAACCACCAGATCATTCAGTTTTCCATTAGTGCTAATGTATAAGACATGTTTGTGCACTATAACTGAAGTAATACTTATTTTCCACCCTGATTTACGAATAAATTCTTTACAAATCCTACCATGTGGATTCATGGATTTATTTTTCACATTCTGTCTCTCACAGTTGAAGTGTACCTCTGGTGCAAATTACTGACCTCTGTCATCATTTTAGGTGGGGGAACATGCACAATCGGTGGCTGACTAAATACTTTTTTGCCCCACTGTATATTTCTCCTTTTATCACGAAGCCAAGGAAAAAATAGAAGAAAATAAAAGAAAAAGGGCAGGGTTTGGTGGTTGAATTATCCGTCCCCACCAATGCCAAAACTAAATCTACGACCTTGAGCCAAAGGACTCAATTTTGCCATTTCTCCACAACAGTTGCCCATAGTGGATGTCATCAGAGCCACAGAAACCACCATATGGATTAATAAATTATCACAGACAGAAGCAGAGCAAATCAGGATGAATGTCTCAGCCACTCTCTCAAGTGCCAAAGTCCCTCCGTCCAACCTCACAATACAGGAAAAGAAGGCCGTCACTTCCCCGAGCAAAGACCACATCATCACTATTTTACCAGCTGATAAGGGAGGATGCACCGTGGTCCTAAACACTACAATTACCACACAAAGATCACTACTCTCCTCAGTGACAACAATACCTATGGAGCCTTAAACCGAGACCCCACAAGCAGCTACAAAAAGAAAGTTATAGCTTGCCTCTACCTTGAAAAGGACAAAATGATTGACCGCCTTACATATCACCGCCTTTATCCAGGGGATGCTATTAACCCCGATTCTTTTGTCCCCATGATAGAACAGAGGACCTACGATCCGTTGATTCATTGATTACTTTTAAAAAACAGCTAAAAACTTACCTTTTTAAAATTGCTTTTTGTTAACTTTGTTTGTTTTTTGTCTTTTAATCTGTTATATCTGTAAAGCACTTTGTGATGTCTATCTAGAAATGTGCTATATAAATAAAATTTTACTTTACTTACTAGAGAAATCAGACTCATAGCGTGTTAAAACATTTATATTTCTTTTTATTTAATCATCTTCCGGAAGACAGAGACCCCTGCACAGCCCAAACACCAGTTGCAGGATCTCTAACATTAGAATCATAAACTGTGTTATTTTGGTACTTTATACGTCACAGTTTCGATACAAACATTGTTTATATGGCAAAGTTTCTCTATTCTGTCTGGCTTCCTGTATTTATTAATATGCTGTACAGCTCTACACTTCCTGTTTGCAGTCTGGCTGAGCACTTAGTTTATGAGTCAAAAGTGGCCTTGCTTTACAAACCTTCATGATTAAAGTGAATAAAACAATATAATGAGAAAATAAGGATACTAAGGATAATAATTACATGACAATGCGATACCCTGCATTTACGGACTTCCTAAAATCCACAAGGAAGGTGTCCAACTCAGACCTATAGTCAGC
Source organism: Aulonocara sp. 'chitande type north' Nkhata Bay (assembly GCF_057382095.1). NCBI lineage: Eukaryota > Metazoa > Chordata > Actinopteri > Cichliformes > Cichlidae > Aulonocara > Aulonocara sp. 'chitande type north' Nkhata Bay. The sequence goes on from NC_141346.1 coordinate 13,921,394, forward strand.
AGCATAAACTCTGCCACTTCAAATCTCCCATTTTTAAGTAAGATCATTGAAAAAGCAGTTTCTCAACAGCTCAGTTACTTCTTAAAACAGAATAATTGCTACAATGCCTTCCAGTCAGGTTTTAGACAGAACCACAGCACTGAAACTGCTCTGACCAAAGTGTTTAATGACATATGTCTGAATACAGACAGTGGAAAAATGTCAGTCTTAGTTTTACTGGATCTCAGTGCAGCATTTGATACAGTTGACCACAACATATTACTCAAACGACTGGAGAACTGGACAGGTCTTTCAGGAACTGTACTAAACTGGTTCAAAACATACTTAGAAAACAGGAAATACTTTGTATCAATAGGTAACTTCACATCTGAGCAGACAAGTATCACATGTGGAGTTCCCCAAGGTTCCATCTTGGGACCCCTTCTGTTTAACATTTACATGCTCTCACTGGCACAGATTATAAAGAACAACAAAATAAACTACCACAGCTATGCAGATGACACACACATATATATCACAATGTCATCAGGAGACAGAGGCCCTGTACAGGCTCTTGGTAAATGCATTGAGGAAATTAATGACTGGTTGTGCCACAATTTTCTCCAGCTAAACAAAAACAAAACTGAGGTAATAGTCTTTGGCACCAAAGAAAAACGATTACAGGTCACCAGAGAACTTCAATCTATACACCTAAAAACCACAAACCAGGCGAGAAATTTGGGTGTAATGATGGATGCAGACCTAAACTTAGAAAAACACGTTAAGACAATAACAAAGTCAGCTTACTATCACCTCAAGAATATATCAAGGATAAAAGATCTGATGTCTCACCAGGACCTGGAAAAACTAGTCCATGCATTCATCTTTAGTAGGCTTGATTACTTGTATGGTGTCTCTACTGTGTGGATTTGCTTATTCTTGTTCTTTAAGCTCATGTGCAGTGGTGACGGATGACCCACACTGGTCACAGATGTGCTTTTTGAACACACTGTGGAATAGTTCATGTATTTTTAATGCACTTGGTGTGTGGAAACCTCTCCCACATTCTTTGCAGTAGTTCATTTTGTCTCCAGTGTGTCTACGTTGATGTGGTTTTAGGTCCCGTTGATGATTGGAGGTTTTTCCACAAAAGTAACAGAGAAACGTTTTCCCACCACCACAGTGACAATAGGGTTGAGAACTGGATCCATCTGTGTTGCTCTGCTTCTAAACAATGACAGCGTAAGTGATCTCTACCAATGTCCAATTACGTTTTACTGTTTACATTAAAACACTCAGCATACCGAGTGAAAATGATTCTTCATTTTCCAAAACAGTTCATTCAGAATAACTCCATAGGTTTACTGATCAGACTTGTTCCAAACAATCAGGTTAAAATTACAAGATAAAAAATCAATACTTCCTCACAGTAACTGCACTTGTAGAGTTACTTTCTGGTGTGGATCTGTTGATGTTTTTTCAGGTAATGTGGAGATTTAAAAGTCTTCTCACACCGGTCACATTTATAAGGTCTCTCCTCAGTGTGGGTAAACATGTGTATTTGTAATTGTGCATCGGTTGTAAACAGTTTCCCACACTGATCACAGTAGGAAAGATCATTTCCAGTGTGAATGCGTAGGTGAATATTTCGGTACTTTTTTTCACTGAAAGTTTTTCCACAAAAGTCGCAGCTGTACGCCTTAATTCCAGAGTGGGTAACTAGATGCTTCTGTAAGTTTCGACTTTGACCAAAAGCTTTACCACACAAGTCACAGCTGTAAGGTTTAACTCCACTGTGGATGAGTTGGTGTTTTTTTAAGTCTCCAGCCCGGGTAAAAGACTTTCCACACAACTCACAGCTGTAAGGTTTAAATCCACTGTGGATGAGTTGGTGTTTTTTTAAGTCTCCAGCCCAGGCAAAAGACTTTCCACACAACTCACAGCTGTAAGGTTTAAATCCACTGTGGATGAGTTGGTGTTTTTCTAAGTCTCTGGCCCAGGTAAAAGATTTTCCACACATGTCACAGCTGTAAGGTTTAACTCCACTGTGGATGACTTGGTGTTTTTTTAAGCCTTCAGCCCGGGTAAAAGACTTTCCACACAAGTCACAGCTGTAAGATTTAACTCCACTGTGGATGACTTGGTGTTTTTTTAAGCCTTCAGCCCGGGTAAAAGACTTTCCGCAAAAGTCGCAGCTGTAAGATTTAACTCCACTGTGGACGACATGGTGTTTTTTTAAATCACCAGCCTGGGTAAAAGACTTTCCACACAAGTCACAGCTGTAAGATTTAACTCCACTGTGGATGAGTTGGTGTGTTTTTAAGTTTCTTTCCCGGGTAAACCACTTTCCACACAAGTCGCAGCTGTAAGGTTTAACTCCACTGTGGATGAGTTGGTGACTTTTTAAGGATCCAGCCTGGGTAAAAGACTTTCCACACAAGTCGCAGCTGTAAGGTTTAACTCCACTGTGGATGAGTTGGTGTCTTTTTATGGATCCAGCCTGGGTAAAAGACTTTCCACACAACTCACAGCTGTAAGATTTAACCCCACTGTGGATGATTCTGTGGTTTTTTAAGTCTACAGCCTGGGTAAAAGACTTTCCACAAAACTCACAGCTGAACGCTTTAACTCCACTGTGGATAAGTTGGTGTATTTTTAAGCCTCGAGCCCGGGTAAAAGACTTTCCACACAACTCACAGCTGTAAGGTTTAAATCCACTGTGGATGATTCTGTGGATTTTTAAGTTTCCAGCCTGCAGAAAAGATTTTCCACACAAGTCACAGCTGTAAGGTTTAAATCCACTGTGGATGCCTTGGTGTGTTTTTAAGTTTTGAGCCAGAGTAAAAGACTTTCCACACAAGTCACAGTTGTAAGGTTTAAATCCACTGTGGATGATTCTGTGTTTTTTTAAGTGTGCAGCCTGCACAAAAGATTTTCCACACAAGTCACAGCTGTAAGGTTTAACTCCACTGTGGATGACTTGGTGAGTTTTTAAGCTTCCAGCCTGGGTAAAAGACTTTCCACACAAGTCACAGCTGTAAGGTTTAACTCCACTGTGGATGACTTGGTGAGTTTTTAAGCTTCCAGCCTGGGTAAAAGACCTTCCACACTCATCACAGCTGTAGGTTTTCTCTCCCTTTCTTCTGTGAGGTTTGTCGGCCTCCTGAGAGCGCTGACTTCTTGCTCCATGTTGGTCCTGCAGTGAAAGAGATACAAACAGAGGCAGTGAGTGAAATGCAGTCCTGGGGCCCGTTCTTCGCACGTCACTTACTACATCCAAGATCAAATGACACATCCAAGACCAAATCATCGCGCTAACTCTGAGCTCGCTAATCCGGTTCTCCGAACACACCTGCTGTTGACGATTAGTACAGCTGGATGGCTGGCACAGCTGCCCTGGGGCAGACTGACAGAAGCCAGGCTGCCATATCGCGCCATCGGCCCCTCTGGCCAACACCAGTAGGCGGTAGGGTAGATTTATCATATCACACTATATTACCCAATATTATATTACATTATATTATATTATAATATGTTATATTATATCCCCTTTCACATTAGAGCCACAACAGGACCCACTAGAACATGGGAACAAGTAAAAGTGAAATATAAGAATATTCTACAGAATGGTAATATTTATCACTTATATTGCTTTTCGTCTCTTGGAAAGAGACCCTGAAATAATCTGTTTGTTTGTTCATAACAGCAACCAAGAAAAGGGCAGAGCAAAAAAAGACAGGTGGTGGTCCTGCACCCCCTCGTCAACAAGTTGGTTAAGTAAATAATACCCTCACGGGAATATCGATATCTCTCTATGAGCACACTGTCGCGCTGAGC